>NC_046665.1:106464416-106466197 GCF_010883055.1 Belonocnema kinseyi | reverse complement strand
AGAAGAACTAAACACTTTCATAGGTATATTAGTGCTGTCATCCTACAATATCCGAAATAATAAAGAAGAGTATTGGGAAACTGACCCCCTTGTAAAATGCTCCCCTGTAGCTTTCGCAATGAGCCGCAATCGATTTCGTGAAATCAAATCAAAAATAAAATTTTCAAAAACTGAGGATGCTAATGATAAAGATTAAGCATGGACAGTTCGTAAAATATTAAATTTATTCCGGCAAAATATTCAACAATTTGGTTTTTTCTCGACAGCACTTTCAGTTGATGAAATGATGTTTCGATTTTTTGGTCGTACGAGCTTGAAACAGTATCTGCCTTGCAAGCCTGATCGATATGGAATAAAGCTCTGGGGCTTATGTGCAGCCAATGGATATCTATTCAATTTAGACGTTTATTGTGGCAAAAATGATCCAAGCATTGGAATAAATTTATTGGCATGTTCACTTGGCTCCAGAGTTGTTTTACAAATGATCAATCCACTTCTCAATGGCCTTTCACGAAAAAAATTATCTGATTATCATCTGTATTTTAATAATTCATTTACCAGCCCAGATTTATTCATCCACCTGCATAAATGTGGTTTACGATCAACAGGAACTTTCCGTAAAGACAGAGTGAAAGAAAAGCATGAATTTGCAAAAAATGATCCGCGAGGATCGTACAAAGTAAGTCATGATCGCAACAGTGGGATGAATTTTATCAGTGTAATAGACTCAAAACAAGTCTCTATTCTTTCCGCAGCATGTGGTATCACTCCCATAACCCCAGTGAAAAGATTTTCACGAGCTGCTCAAGAGAGAGTAGAACTAGGATTTCCTCGAGCTTTTTCTTTGTATAATAATTACATGGGAGGGGTAGATTTGCACGATTTCAGATGCAAAAAAGCTTCTCCATATATTACTTCAAAGAAATGGACTTTTAAAATTTTTTCACGAATAATAGAATCATCAATTGCAAATGCTACCGTAAATTGGAAAATTTGCAACAAGAATAATATAGCTAAATTGAAAACGAAAGATTTCTGTAAAGAAATCAGCAGGAAATATTTGTCGCAATCAAAACTAGGTGATTTCGAAACTCACAGATACGAATCACGAACAAGAGCATTATGTAATAGTGAACAATGTCGCCAGAGGACTACTAGATTTTACATTGATTGCAACATATATTGCTGCTTACATTGTTTCTCAAAATTACATTCTGAAACAGCAGGATCAAAGTGATTTCAACGGATTGAAATCTGAAATGAAAAAAATTCTTCATAAAAAAAATTAAAAAATGTAAAGAAAAATATATAAAGTCCCTTAAAAAAAAAAAGAGACTATCGATATTCGTCGACCTCCACATTGGTGACAGTTGGGCAACGTAAACTTTGTTTGCGGCAGACGGACGATAGATATTCTTGAATCATTTTACTCTTACACGATGCTTAGAACTATGAAAATTTTTTATTGAAAAAATTTGCGCTGTTCGGAAAATTTGTCAAGAATAAAAAGTTCTTGTAATCAGCCGAGGAATACGCCTGAATTTTTCCGGAGCGTTTTCAGCAAAATTTTGAATTTTGCAAAAATTGTTCATATGCAAAATCCAAAATTTTGCTCAAAACGCTTCGAAAAAATTCAGGCGTATTCCTTGGCTGATTACAAAAACTTTTTATTCTTGATAATTTTTCCGAAAAGCGCATCGCTTATTGTAAGAAAATTCATAAATGTTTTCACAAAAATTTTGCCATTAAGACGCCATTTTGAAAATAATAAAACGAAAAAT
>NC_046665.1:106442494-106464316 GCF_010883055.1 Belonocnema kinseyi | reverse complement strand
TCCGGAGCGTTTTCAGCAAAATTTTGAATTTTGCAAAAATTGTTCATATGCAAAATCCAAAATTTTGCTCAAAACGCTTCGAAAAAATTCAGGCGTATTCCTCGGCTGATTACAAAAACTTTTTATTCTTGATGATTTTTCCGAAAAGCGCATCGCTTATTGTAAGAAAATTCATAAATGTTTTCACAAAAATTTTGCCATTAAGACGCCATTTTGAAAATAATAAAACGAAAAATCGATCTTTGAACCATGGATTCTCAAAGTTTAGACATTTATTCCACCGGTTAGTGAGATTCCAGGTTAATTACAGACTCGAAAAGCTTTGGAAAATGGTTCACAAAAAAAAATAGGCACGAAAAATCACGTTTTTTTTTTGTTTAAACTGCATTTTGGGATAATAAATACATTTTTTGAGGATTTTCATTGGCACCATCGGAAAGAGGAGATCTTAAGCAATAAAAATATATGTGTCTCAATTTTTTCTAGTGTCGAATAGTCTTAGTTATTGGCCGTTAAAAAGCAGTGTACCGGTAGTGGCGTTTTGGCCGTTTAAGGGCTAATTTTCTACATCCGAAAATTTTCACCCGAAAATAGACATTTTCAACAGAAAAGTTTATTATTAAATAAATAGTTGAACTTTTAAGCCATAAAAAGTAATTTGCTACGAAACTGTTAAATTTTTAACAAAAAAGTCAATTTTCAAACAGTTAATAAAATTTTCAACCAATAAAAATGAATTCTGAACGAAAAATGTAATAGTTCAGATTTCAAAAACAAAAACAAAAAAAATTTGGAAAGAAAGCAGTTGCATGTGACAAAAAAAAACTAATTTTTAACAAATAGTTAAACTTTCATCCAAAACAGATTTACTTTCATCTAAAAAATTGCTATAAAGAGAACTGAGTCACACTGTTTGGTTGAAAATTCTACTGTTTTGTCGAAAATTTAACTATTTCGTAGAAATTTTACTTTTTGTTAAAAATTTATATTTTGGTGTTGAAAAATGAACTGAAATATCTTCTGAACAAAATTTCTAGTTTTTTGAAAAAGTTGCAACTATTTGGTAGAGAATTACAAAATGTTGTTGAAAATTCATCCTTTTTTGTTATAAAAAAATTTGTCTTTTTGGATTAAGAATTAAATTGTGTTTCGTAGAAACTTATTTTTTGTTAAAAAATTCATATTTTGGTCTTAAAAAGTCAACTGCAATCTGTTTTGGATGAAAATTCAACTATTTAAAAAAACATTTCTTTATCATTTTTAAAAATAAAAGTTCAAATATTTGGTAGACAATTCAACAATTTTGATAAAATGTCATCCTTTTGGTAAAAAATTGTCTTTTTGGATCGAATATTCAATTTTTTTCGCAGAAACTTATTTCTTGTTTAAAAATTCATATTTTTATCGTGAACAATCAAGTGAAATGTTTGTTATTAAAAAAATGCAACTATTTTTTTGTAAAAAATTTATCTTTTTGAATTAAAAGTTCATCTGTTTTTGTAGACATATAATGTTTTTTGAAAAATAAAAATGTAACTTTTTGTTTTGAAAGATTGGGTTGAATCTCTTTGTTAATGAATCTTTTTTTCTCTTGAAAATTTATATTTTTAGTTAAAAATTTATTTCTTTGCTTTAAAGTATAACTATTATGTTAAAAAATAATCTTTTTCAATTAATAATTCAACTATATGGGTAGAAGCTAGCACACATTATTGAAAATTTATTTTTTTGATTAAAGGATTATGTTTTTGGTTGAAAATTTAACTGTTTAGTCAAAGAATTTATTGTTGTTGTTTAAACTTAAGTTTTTAATTAAAAATTTAACTTTTTCTGTTTTTTGAGGTTGATCTTTTTTATTTGAAAATTCTTTTTTTTAGTTAAAAAAAAAACATTTTCTTGGTTTGAATTTTCAGGTTTGTTAGGTAAAAATGCATCAGTTTCGTAAACATTAATTTGTTGCTGAAAAGTCGTATTGTGATTCGAAAATTCAATTTTTGACGGTAAATTCGTCTTTTGGTTTGAAGATTCAACCATTTAGATAAACTTTTCTTGAGTAAGTGAAAAATCTTTATTTGTTGAAGATTCGTTTTTTTTAGTTTTAAAATTCTTTTTTTAAAAATAAATTTAATCTTTTTTTCTTGAAATATAAACTATGCCACTTTTTGTTGGGAATTTATCTTGTTGGGTTGAAAATTCAATTATTATCTTAAAAATTTAATTACTTTGTTGAAAATCCAACTATTTTGTTCAAAAGCCAGTTTTAAAGTAGAAAAGACATTTTTTGTTTAAAATAAATGAGAAAATATTAACATTTTTAATTATTATCTGAAATACTTTTTTATTCCGTTTATAAAAGATTATATGTTAAAAATGTTACAAGAATAAAATGCTGGTATTTGAGTATTAATGATCAAGGAAAATAAAAAATTAGTCAAGGAAAAATCATGGAATTTTGAAAATAAATATGGGTCATGCTTGATAATGTTAATAATAAAATAATAATTTAATTGTATAAAATACTCAAATAATTTACCTCGGAGTTGTTTAAATCCATTGAAGGTTTCAGGTCGACAGAAAGACTGTGTTTTTTGCTCTTGGGAGGATTACTGACGCTTTTGTCCCTGGTGAAGAGCCTTGCTTTCCTCTCGGAATTTTCGTTCTTATTGTGATGGTGTTCAGACTTTGGTGGCGATCCTGCATACGTATTTGGCAGATCGTTGGCCTCATGATCGGTACAATTTTCCGGATGCGAATCGCTGTCTGCTTTTCGGGAACTGTCATCGCTCTGTCTGTCCACTCCTCGTTCTGTAATGGGACTACATTAATTTACAAAAGATACCTCAATTATTCACCTCTAACTCATTAAAATACCAAAGAACGCAATGTGTCTCTTCCGGCCAAAAAACAACTTAAAAGTGCAAAATTCACATTTTCTTTCTAACACTTAGAGGAAAAATAATTAAATATTTATGTAAAAGATAAAATATTTTTTTACGTAAGATTAAGTATTATTAATGAAAGATTAACCGTTATATAAGCCAGCTGAATTTTGCAACATTTTTTTTAATACCGGCATCACAGCGGTTCAGTAATTCAGTTTTAAAAATGGGGTTTTATTTATTATTCAAAACTTTTTATATCATATTACCGCGTCTTTTCTTAAGCAAGTTTTTTGTGTTTAAATTTTTGTTATAGCTAGCTTTGAAAAATCTGTGACACTTTAGCACTTTCTAAAAAATTAATGAAGATAAAAAATGCTTATGTTTGAATTTTTTAAACGTATTTTTATCAGTAGATAGATTTTGATTGCGTAATCTTTTTCATTTTTTTTCTAGTGTATTTTTTTAAATTCAGAACTCTGGGTTGTTCAAAGTATCATCGTTTTTGGTTAATAAGTTTATAATTTGTTTGAAAATTTAATTATTTCATTGAAAATCAACTCTTATTGTAGAAAAATCGACGATTCATTTGAAAATAAACTCTATTGTCGAAAAAGTTTTATTTCGAGGTGAAAATTAAACTGTTCTGTATAAAATCAATCTTTTTGGTTTGAAAATTTAACAATTTGGTTCAAATTGTTCTTTCTTGACTTGAAATATTTTTTGGTTTAAAAATCAACTATTTGATTTAATTACTTCTTGTTAGGTTAAAATATTCACTATTACATTTTTTGTTAATCAGTCAGCTTTTTTGGTTGACATTTTTTTTACTTTCCTCACTGCATAATCTTTTTTTGGTTAAAAATAAAAAATGTTGTAAAATTTTACTTTTTTCGATGAATTAAAATGTTTTCGATTAAAAATTGAAATCTTTTTTGTTTGAAATATCAAATATTGTTTTTTTTAGAATTTATCTTTTTTGTTTAGAAATTCAACTGCGTTTTCGTTATTTTTTTCTTTTTGATTGTAAAATCTTGTTTGCTTAAAAAATTAACTATGTTGTTAAAATTTCGTATTTTTAGATGAATTTAACGGTTTTTGATTTACATTAAAATTTTTTTTTGTGCAAAATATTAAGTACTTCGATTCTTATTGGGAATTCATCTTTTTTGTCTGAAAGTTTAACTACTTGGCTAAAAGTTGAACTTATGTTAAAAATTAATTTTTTTCATTTAAGATTATTCACTTTTGCGTTGAAAATTCAACAATTTGGTTTAAATTTGTTTATTTTCTTAACTGTAAAGCCTCTTTGGATAAAGTAATGTGTTTCTGATATTATACATTAATTTTTTCATGGATAAAGATTCCTAATTTCAGTTTTTTGGGTTAAAAATTAATTTTTTCGGTTGAAGATTCATTATTTTAGTTGAAAAATTGTCTCTTTCGTGGAAAATGTATCTATTTTTGTAAAAATTCATTTTTTTGTTTGAAAATCCGTATTTTTGGATGAGTTCAACTGTTTTTTATTTAAAATTAAGATACTTTAAATTACTCTTTTTTGTTGAAGATGTACCTTTTTTTTAATTACTTTTTTTTGCTAAAACAGCAAACTATTTTTCCGAAAATCCTTATTTTTTGATAAATTCAAAAGTTTTTTATGGAAAATTAAAATTTTTTAAAAATTAAAAACAAAAACCTTTCTACTGTGGATAATGTAATCTACTTAGATAATCATTAATTAAGAGAACAAATAAAAGAAAAAATTTCATGTTATTTTGATTTATAAACACGCATAATTTCTTAATTACTAATTAAATTAATTATTTTACATATATTAGCATTTTCAATTAATGATTGTCCACTGCAGATTGCATTAAATTAAACAGTTTTTTTAAAATGTTAAATTAAAATATTTTTAAATTGAAAAATGAACTACTTTGTTAAAAATGAATTTTTTTTGTTTAAGGTTGAAGAGGCAAATTTTATCAAAAATATATATTTTACGTGCTCTTTTTTTTAATTTAAGGGGAAAAAGAGGAAAAAGGAGAGGGGCTGTGATCCCCGAAAATAATACTTTGTATGTATAGCATTAAAAGTTTAAAAAATAGTTTCAAGATAAAAAGGATAATCTTTTGGTTTATGGATTTTTATACTTGAATGCAAAAGTAATTTTTAATTCTTCTCGCATGCAAGGCACAAAATAGATATTGGTAACAAAATTTGAATCAAAGTTTACAAATATCGTAAAGGCGGAACTGTAATATTGTCAAAAAATCGTGCGAATAAGCGAAGCTCTCAAAAATTTACGATTTTTTTTAATATTTAAAAATTGAAGATAAACAAAATAGAAGACTGTATCTGAAATCAAATGCACAGAATTATTTAGAAAATTGATCTGCATAAAGTGGATGTTGAGTAGGATGGTCCAAATTTTTTTTCGAATTGTCATTCATATCGCCTGGAAATTTATTCAAATCCACACAAAAATAAATCCTTTTTTAACAAAAAAAAATTTAGAGGTGGTGTACGCCACTCAACATTTCTCTTCAACATTAGGCATAGAATACGAATAAAATATTACTTTTTAAATATCACCCCCATAAGTCTATTTTATAGGGCCCTAAAAAACTCCATGAGTGAAAAAATGGGTTCTACGAGTTTTTGGCGCTAATTATGATTTCTTTGCGGTTTTTTAATGCAAATTTTTTCTAATAGATCAAATACTACATTATACTTATAAATAGATTCAAACCTTGACTGTTTAAAAAAAATTATTATTGGTTTTAGCAGTTTTTTCTTAGAATATAGTTAGAAAGTGGCATTTTTTACAAAAATTTTCCACTTTTTGTCTGATTTTCAATTAAAGTACAATATTTAATGTAAATAATAATTGAAAGTTCCGTTTTATTCTGAAATTTTTAACTATTGGTCTATTTTTCACTTGGATTTAGCAAATAATTAATTTAATTTAGCAAAAATAATTATTTAAACAAATTACTGTTGTTTATAACTATTTCTTTCTTTATTAATCCTACATAGTTGCGGTTTCTTCTGAAATTTGTAACATTTTAGCCACTTTTTACTAAGTAAGGTAAGCAATAATGCAAGTTCAAAACATAGTTAAAACAATTTATTACTATTTAAAACTATCTTCTCTTAGACAAGTGCTGAAAAGTTGCAGTTTTTTCCGAACTCAGACTTTTTGTCCAATCTTTTTTCTTGCAAGACAGCTGTTTTTTTCTTAAATCTATAGTTTTGCTTTGACCTTTTAATTATGAACAAATAATGAGTAAACCTCAAAAAAATATGAAAAACAGACAAATATATTCACAAAAAATGAAAGAGATTGTTTAAAATATGATTTTCTATATACTGTTTATTTATTATTTCTTCATAACTAAAAAGGCTAAAAGGGAAAGAAAAATGATACATTTTGAAGAACTTTCAAAATTTAGAAAAATTACACATATTCGAAAAAATTTCAATTTTGTTTTCAAAAATTTATAAATTTCCAAAAGCTTCAAAAACGTCCTAAAATTTTAGTTAAAAGTACCAAGAATTTTGATAAATTTCTGAAAAATTCAAAGTTTTGATCAATTTCCAAACTTAAACGAACAATTTTTATAACTTTTTAAGCTTTTCCAAAAAATTTGATGAATTTCCAAATTTTTGGCAAACATTTCACAATTTTCAGAAATTAACAAAAGCTTTGATAACTTTTTAAGCTTCTAAATTTTTTTTCAAAATTTTGGCAAAAATGTCACCATTTCCAACAATTTTTAGAACGTTACAAAAACTTTCGAAATTTCGATAAATTTCCAAAAAATGTCAATATCCTAAAATTTTGATAATCTTCAAAAAACTCTCAGAAATTACCAAAATTTTGATGAATCTTCCAAAAGTTGTCAGTTTCCAAAAAATTTCAAGATTTTCAAGATTTTAGCAAAAAATAATAAAAATATTTAAAATGTTCATAAATTTCCAAAAATTTCACAATTTCTCAAAACTATAAATAATAATCAAAATTATAAATAAATTGATGTTAAACTGCATGGGGCTTTCGTCAGTTGTAAATATAATTTTTTCAAATGGATCTATTTTTGTGTGGACTTGAATAAATTTTCCGGGAAATATGCATAAAAATACGGAAAAAAATTCCAATGCATTTTCGGACCACCCTAATGTCGAGGCAAGAAAAAAATGGAATTAGAGGTGGAAAAAGTGTGATTTACTGAATTCAGCGACAGCAATTGTTTGGATGACCTGATTAATTTCTATCAAAGCATCAGCGACAAAAAATATAGACGGACAGTACAGAAAACGAAGAGAATACGTACGTATAAGTAGATAGATAGAGTCTGCGGCGGACAACATGAAAGCAATAGAAACCACAGAGCGACATAAAAGTCACACACACACTGAAACGCGAGATTTTTCAATAAAAGAAATTTCAAAAACGTCAAGAGAAAATTAAGATAAGTACTCAAACTAAATATCAGAAAACAAATGCCAAAAAAAAGGAAAACTAAGAACTCTAGACACAAATCGGACGAATAGTCACGGGCGGATCCAGAAATGTTTTCGGAGGAGGCGATTATTAATTTTCTTTAACGAATTTTTGTGAAAGGGCATTTTTTCTATGCTGTTTTACAATTTTTGTTTAAAATTCATCTTTTTAGGTAAAAAAATCCAACTCCTTGGTTGAAAGTTGAACTACTTTATTAAAAATTCATTTTGCTGTCCGTGAAGATTCATTAATTTAGTTGAAAATTCAATTATTTGGTCGAAAATTCAACTTTTTGTGGAAAATTTGTTCTTTTTTTTTGAAAATTAAACAATTTGATAGAAAATTAAATTATTTGGAAGAAAATTCAACTTTTATGTAAAAAATTCGCTTTTATAAATTAAAAATTATTGTTTTTCAATGAAAATTTATTTATTTCATTTTTGGTTTACAAATTAACCTTTTTAAACTAAAAATATAACTATCTTATTGAAAATTCATCTGTTTTGGTAGAAAATTAATATTCCTGGGTAGAAACTTCAAATATTTGGTTTAAAGTGTATGTATTTTGTTGAAAATTCGTCTTCTTTGGTTAAATTAAATTGTATTTTATTTAAAATTAAAATATTTTTTGTTGAAATATCAACGATTATATATTTTTTTATTGAAAATTCATCTTTTTAGGTTTACTATTCAATACCTTCATTGAAAGTAGAACTTCTTTCTTAAAAAATCATTTTTTTTGTTTAAAGATTCATAATTTTAGTGAAAACTTTGAAAATTATTTTGTTTGAATTTCTTTGAAAATTAACTTTTTTTGTTCAAAAACATATATTTTTGGCTTGAAAATTTATCTGTTTTGTAGAAAATTCAACAATTTGGTAGAAAATTCATCTTGCTTTCTAATTTAAAATTTATTTTCAATGAAAATTTAGTTCAACATTCGTCTTTTTTTGTACAAAATTAGTACTACTGGTTGAAAATTAAACTATTTTGATAGAAATGTATCCATTTTTTAAAATTATTCGTCGTTTTTTTGAGAAAATCCAATTTTTTGTTTAAAAAACGAAATTTTTTGATTAAAAATTAATCTGTTTTTGTTGAGGATTCAACTACAATATTTTGCTTAAAATTCATTTTTTGTTCTTTAAATTACATTATGTTTTATTTAACATCAAAATATATTTATTTATATATCAACTATTATATTTTTTTTATTTAAAATTAATCTTTTTAGGTTTACCATTCAATTGCTTCGCTGAAAGTTCAACTTTCTTCAAAATTAATTTGTTTTTTTTTTTTAAATTGAACTATTTTGTTGAAGCTTCCGTTTTTGAGGTTAAAAGGCAATTTTTTTAACTGATAATTTAACTATTTCGTTGAAAATGAACTTTTTTGTTGAAATTTAACTATTTTTCGAAAGTCCTGTAATTTGTTGAAAATTCGTCTTTTTCGATAGAAAAATAATCTTCTTAGTTTAAAATTCCAATTTTTTGTTAAAAATGTATTATTTTATTGAAAATTTATTTTTTGTGCTAGAAACTATTTTTTTTTAACTTAAAAATAATATAACTATTTGATTGAAAATGAATTTTTTTGTTGAAACTTCATATTTATAGTTTGAAAATTAAACTGACTTGTATAGAAAATTCGTCTTTTTCTATTGGAAATGTAGAAAATTCAACTACGCGATCGAAAATTTAACTGTATTGCAGAAAATTGTTCTTTTTTATTTAAAATTAATTTTTTTCAGGGGAAAATGTAACTATTCCATTTTTGGTTAAAATCGGATTTTTTTAGTTTAGAAATTCAACTATTTGGTTAAAAAATCCTGTAATTTGTTTTACATCCTTGCTTTTGGTAAAAAATTGTCTTCTTCGTTAAAAATTCAAATTTAAGTTTAAAAATGTATTTATTTGGTTGAAAATTTATTTATTTAAAAAAAAAACAACTAATTTTTTAGCTTAAAATTTAACTTAAAAAAAATCTTTCTTTGCTGGAAAATTCTACATTTTTAGCGAAACTTTTTTTCTTTATTGACTGAAAAATCTTTCTTTGTTAAAGATTCTTGTTTGAAAATTGAACTGCTTTATTATTATTTTTTTGATAACCTGTAAATAAATTAACGAAAAAAATTGAGTCTGCAAAAATTAAATTAGATAGGGATATACCTGGTTTAAAATTTCAGAAAATAAACTAAAAATAAGATCTGATAATTAATGGGATCAAATTTTTCCGGGAAATTAAGAGGCCTTAAGTATACTTTATGAATCTGATACAAAAATTTCAAACTTAAAATTTGGTGTCTTAAATCTCGGGTCTCTGGATCCGCTCGTGTGAATAGTACAAGTAGAAATAACTACAAGGGATTAAATTCGAAGCTGATTTATTTCTACGCTTTACAAGTTTTCGTACATGAAAGTTTCTTTCGAGATTGTCCACGAAAAATAAATAACAATCGCCTTCTTGAAATGCTAAAAATGCAATCGTTTGCCGCAAAATTAAATAGCGGATATCACATTTATTGGATGAATTCTTATTTGTGTTCTGCGAAGGCACTAATATTTTATCTGACTACTGATTGTGAGATTTGTGAGTCGAGCCTCCTCGAATTCAACAGCTAGAGTTTCTTCTCCAATCTATAAAATGATCTTCAATGAATCCCCTCCGATTTTTAATATCGAGAAATTCACTAATCCCAGGTATTGAATAATTAAAAATTGATAGAATAAACATTAATTAAATTCTTGATTGACGACTGCAGATTCAATTTCCAGTTCCAAAATGAACTTGTTTCCCTAAAGTGATTAAAATCTCCTTTAGAACCTGGATTATTATTTCGAAATTAATTATTGAAAAGTAATTAATTTCTCTCTGAACGAAAACGTGTTGGTTAATTGTTTATTTGTTTATTGTCATTGTTTTTTTATGGAAGAATGGATTTTTCATTTCGTCTGAAACGTTCTCACATACCTGGGGTCGTATGTCCGACGCGGGATTTCTCTTTTGTTGGTTGACCAGAAGGTAGTGGACATACGGCAGCGGCTGAGTTGTTTCTTGTCTCCTCGCTGGTTACTACTACCGAATCGTACCATGCAACAATGCAAAGCGACCCGAGGCGACTTTTATTTAGTTACATGATCTCAACTTTGTTAAGCAATGGAATTCTGATATTATGAATGTATACCGAAAAAGGAAATTTTCATTAGTCACTCATATATTCTCATCTCCTTAATCACTTCTCAGGGTTGCTACAAAATCACAATTACAAAGTACTTCTTCGATCTTTCCAGGATTATCCGAATCATTTTTTTTAAGTCAGAGTGGCCGCAAAATTTTATTTTAAAAGCTGCACAGCATATTTTTTAATGTTTTGCCTAACGAGAAAATAATTAAATAAATAGATTTAGCTAGTTTAAACTCTTATTATGTGATAATTACTATTTTAATGAAGTTGATAGGTATTTATTATAAGGAAAAAATGTTAACTTTTCTCTGAAAATTCGGTTCCTGGATTTTCTTTCGCCAGTTATTTATATTCGATGCCAAAAAATGCCCGGTTATCGTATTTTCTTTCCTTAATTACTTGTACTCGACGTCAGACAATAACATAAAAATTTTTAACTCAATATTCTTATCGTAAAACTGCCTCTTGTTACCCACGCCCTTAGGAAAATTTTCAAGAAAACTCTAATTTTCATTTACACGTCCGGTTCTCGGATCAGGGTGGCCGTTTTAATCAAAGAAAAAAAATTCCCGATCATTTCCCGGTCCACAAAAATTTCCCACGGTCAATGTAATTAAAAAAATTATATTCTAATGCCAAAATTTTTTCTATTTGAAGCAGGGTGGCCGTTTTAATTGATGAAATAAATTCCCGCTTTTTTCCCGGTCCGCAAACATTTTTCACGGTCAATGAAATTAATAAAATTGGATAAAAAAATTTACACTTGAGGTCATAGAAACTGAGCTGCAAATGAGAGCACTCAAAGTGGAACTGTTAAATTTTGAACTTTTAAAATTGAAATTTAAAAGTTTTTAATTTAAAAATGTTGTATTCAAACGCGTATAAAATCGAAAGTACTAACATTTTTCAATATAAAAAAATATAAATCCACGTTATCATTTTCAAAGCTCTGAATTAAAATAAAATCAATGAACTTTAAAATTCTCAAAATTATATAATTTTAAGGAATCCTAAGCTAGAAACATCAAATATTGAAAAATTGTAAAAAATTTAACTGAACACTTCTTAAATTAGAAATTCAATTATTTTCTTTTTATATAGTTTAAACATCCTTGGAAAGCTTAAAAATTTGATTTCAAAATTTTGAGAAATCTAGAAGTTGTTTTAAATTGAAAATTATTTCGGAAATTATACATCAAAATTAAAAAATTTTACTTATAAATTAAGCATTTTTCAAATACAACAATTAAAACTGTAACGTCGAAAGTTTAAAGTCTCTTCGAAATTTTAACGATTCCAGTTTTTCTATGTCAAAAAAATCAGTTAAAGATTCTTTACTTTTAAATATCTGGTTTCAATTTACTTGTCTTAAATAAAAAATCAAATATTGCTGAATATTCAATAATTAATCTTTTTTTTTTTAATTAAAAATTTCAAATTGAATGGGTTAAAAATGGAATATTTTAGACCGAAACAATATTTAAAATTTAATAAAATCCTTTAATTAAGAATATATTATTATTGAGTTATTTTTAAGTTGAAACTAGTTTATAAACTTTAAGTCACACGTTCACATTTGTTTAATGACTAAGACTTTTAAATTGAAACAGTTCAAGATTTAACAATAAAATCTGAAAATTCTTAAATTTTGAACTGGTTTAAAATCGTGTTGTCAAATCGTTTTTGTCACCTTTTTATTCCTTAAAGTACAGATAAATTAAAAATATTACTTATTTATTAAATAAAAATGTTTTTTAACAAAGGATTTTATTTTTTAATTGTTCAAGTCTTTAAGAACGCATTTAAAAATTATTTAAATTAAAAATGTAAGCTTAGAAATACAAATTTTAAATAGAAAATTTTTGAAGTAAAAAAAATTTGAATTGCGCATTGTAACCTATGTAATAGCATAATTGAAGAACATAACAATTCCAATAATTATTTAAAAACTGCTGAAATCAAACGTGGGAAGATTTTTCTTCTACAAATTTTTTAAATTCCCGTTCAAAAAAAAAATTCACTGTCATTTCCCGGCTTTCCCGGTCCAGCGGCCACCCTATTGAAGTGACCAAAACTGAGCTGCAAATTAAATCACTCAAAGTGGAATTCTTGAATTTTAAACTTTTAAAATTAAAGTTTAACCGTCTGGTTAAACTGGAAGCCTTTCAACACTTTTCAACTGAACATATTAAAATTAAATACATGCGGTTCCAAAAATATAAATCCAAGTTATCATTTTTAATGCTTTAAATTGAAAAATCAATCAATGCGTTAACATTTTTTTAAAATAATATAATTTTAAGAAATTTTAAGCTAGAAACTTTAAAAATTGAAAGATTATATATATATTTTTAAACTGAACAGAAATTTCAAAATTCAAAACTTTGTTTTAAAAACTTGGAAGATTGAAATGTTTTTTTTTTAATCCTTCAAAATTCAAAAAATTTCCTTAAAATCCTTTCAAAATTCTTAAATACCTTTGAGTTTTTTTTTCGAAATCTGCCAAAATCTATATTTGATTTCAAATTAGGCCGTGCACTATTTGTATCGAAATTTTAATAAAAATAGCCGTATCTTATCAGTACACGCAGACACTTCGTTTAAAATATTTGAAATCATTTAAAAATTTTAATTAATTTTAAATTTGTTTAAAACCTCTAAAAATTTCTTCAAATTTCTGATTTTTTCTAAGAATAACAGGTGTTCAATTCTTATTTTGTATTTGAATTACATTATTTGAATATTTTGAATTATTTGAATTACTCATTTGAATTACAAATTAAATTTGTGTAAATAGAACAATTAAAATTGTAAAGTTGAAAGTTTTGTTTGAATATTTCATTTCTAATTCCTGATTTTAAATGAACAGTCAGATATTTCTAAATATTAATTAATTGTTCTTTTTCTTAATTGAAAAATTTCAAATTAAATGGTTTAAAATTGAATATTTTGGACTAAAATAATATTTGAAAAATAAGAACCTTTGGTTATGAATATATTATTTGGACGTTATTTGAAAATAGTTCAAATGTTTCAATCGAGGTTTTACATTTGTTTAACTAATAAGACTTTTTCAATTTTAATGTAAAAGTCTTTTAAAAAAATATAAAATAAAAAATTTTTTAATTGAAAGATTTTCGAATCACGCATTCTAAACTGAATGATATCATAATTGAAAAAGATCACAATTTAACTAATTATTTAAAGAACGGTTGAAATAAAAGTTGTACACATTTTTTATTTTCAAATGTTGTAAAATTCCCGGTCAAAAATAAATTCACTGTCATTTCCCCGTTTTTCCCTGTCTTATAAATTTCCCGGTGTTTTCCCGGTGTTTTCCCAGTTTTGCCGATCCAGCGGCTACCTTGTCATTTTTTCCTTGCAATAAATAAATATATTTACCTTTATTAAAATCGTAATTATGACATTCCGATAAGAGTTATAACGAGCTAAAATCATTTAGTTTATTGCGTTTTTGTTATCTAATTAATAAGGTAATTATTTTAAGTAATTATTAAAAAAAAATTTCGTTTAAAAACGTCGTGACTAAACTAAACGTTCTTTTGAAATAAAACGAATTCAAATGAATTGGAAAAAATTTGAAAATTTCCATTGATTTCAGTAAAACTGGAGTTTGCAATAAGTTCAATTAAAAATTCTTGAAAACCTTTGAAACTTTTTAAAATGCTTTGAAATTATTTAAAATACCCTAAAATATTTCAAATCCTTTAAAATTCTATTAAATGACTAAAATCAGTTAAAAAATCCTTGAAGTCTTTTAAGACCCTTAACTTTCTTTAGCATCTTTAAAAACACAATAAAATTTGCAAAATCTTTTGGAATCACTTTTAATTATTGAAATTTATTTAAAATCCCGGAAATATGTTGAAATTCGTCTAATCTCCTGAAAATACCTGAATTTTTTTTAATACTCTAAAATATTTCAAACCCTTTGAAATACCTTTAAATTTTTTAAATTAACTAAAAATTCCTTGAAATCAATTCAAAATTCCTTAAAATATTTTGGAAACCGTTTAAACTTTTTAAAGCTTTTTAAAATGCCTCGAAATAATTTGAAATAACCTGAAATACTTCAAATCCTTTTAAAGTTCTATTAAATAACTGAAATAAATTCAGTAGAATTCAATACTTTCAAAATATTTCATAGAATTTTACCGATTTTATGGTGTTTTTAAAGATTCCAAGTAAATTTCAATTTATTTCAGTTATTTATTAATATTTTGAAGAATTTTAGATATTGCAGGATATTTGAAAGAATTTTAAGTATTGTAGGATACTTTAAATTATAAATTATATTATACTTTGAAAAGTTTCAAGGGATTCTAAAATATTTCAAGGAATTCTGAATTGATTTCAAAAGAATTTTTTATTGATTTCAAAAATTTAAAGGGATTTCAAATGGTTTGAAATAATTTAGAGTATTCAAAAAGATTTTCAATCATTTTAATGATTTTAAGGTGTTTGAAAAATTTGCAAGGGATTTAAAGGATTTTAAATATATTTCAATAATTTGAAGCGGTTCCGAAGATTTTTCAGTCTTAGTGGTATTTTAAAAAATGCTAAAGAATGTTAAGAGATTTAAAGGATTTCCAAAGATTATAAAGGATTTGATATATTTTAGGATATATTAAAAAATATTCCAAGGGATTTTTAACTGATTGTCGTAATTTAATCGAATTTTTTCATAGGACTTAAAATATTTCAGGGTATTTTAAACGATTTCAAAGCAGTTTCGAAACTTTAAAAAGTTTCAAGTTTATTAACCAGTACTTTTTTTCATAAAGATCCAACTTTACTCAAATATTTCAAACCCTATAAAATCCCTTAAAATTGTTAAAATCAATTGCAAATCCTCTGAAATCTTTTGGAATCCCTTTAAACTTTGTAAAGCTTTTCAAAATGCCTTGAAATAATTGAAATTTAAAATTACTTAGAAGCTTTAAAAAAACCTAAAATATTTCAAATCCTTTAAATATGATGATATTTGGTAAGTTTAAAAAATTTTTGAAAAATTTCTTAGGATTTTTAAAAATACCTTAAAAACTTTTAAATCCTTCGCAATCCCTGGAAACTTTTTAAAGCTCTTGAAAATTCGTTTGAATTTTTAAAAATATCCTGCCATTCCTTCAAATTATTGAAATCAATTCAAAATTCCCTGGAATTTTTTAAGATATCCTAAAATCTATGGGTTTTAACAATTTTTGAAATTCTTTAAAACCCTACGAAATCCCTCACTTCTTGTGAATACATTTTTCGAAATCCGTTAAAATATTATAATATCCCATAAATTATATAAAATCTGATGATACTTCTTGAAATAATTTAAAATCTTTTAAAATCATTAAAATCCTTAGAAATCTTATACAATCACTTGGAATCTTTAAAAATATTTTTTAAATGCCCCAAAAATCTTTCAAATCCTTTGGAATCACTTCAAATTATTAAAATTTTATAAGAAGTAAAATAAGGTATTTCAAATCGTTTATAACCTTTTAAATGCCTTGAAAATCTGCTGAAGCTCGTAAGCATGTGTTGGAATTAAAAAAAAAAAAAGAAAATCTTTCAAATCCTTAAAATAATCGAAATCTGTTAGAAATTTCTTGGAATGTTTTTTCAAGATCCCTCACTTTTCTTGATCACCGAAATTCTCTGACTTTTTCCTGATTTCTAGGTTTTAATTAACCTGCAGCCACCCTATTAAAAAAACAGATTTTCAAAGATCCTAAAAAAATAATATACATAATCCAATATTAGGTAAATCATTTTGATAAAATTTTGCGCTTTTACAAATATGTTGCCACTGTAGCAACCCTATTTTTATTCCATCTATCTATAAAATATAAAATAAAAGTTCATCTTTTCCGATTAGCAGTTTTTTCTTAAATCGAATCCTATCATAATTTCAGGACTTTATTGTATCTAACGCATTTCAGTTCCCTTTACTCTCCACTTCGGGACATCTAATACTTTATAGAAAAGTATCAGATAAATTGTATATAAAAATATAAAAAACACTTAAAATAAAAACATAAAATAGAAAGTTATAGTAGTTATGAAGTCCACAAAAAATACTTCACTTAAATGTTTTAAAATCACATTTTATATAATATAAACGAATTGAATTATAGGAAAACAGGGTGTCTACCCGACGGATGATTTTAAATTTCCGGCCATTTCTCGGTTTTCTCTCAAGAAATTATTTATTTATTGACAGAAAAATTAGAGCGCATTAATTTTATTTGTGTTCATTTTCAAGAGATATTATATGTAGTTTCCATAAGCAGCAGAAAAATGCTATTTTTTAATAAAAAGAAAATAATAAAAATAAAACTTCAGGTGGAAAAAAAGAGCAATTATTTTAATAATTTGCCGCGTTTCCTTAGAAATATAGCTTAAAAAAATAAAGTCAAGAAAATTGAAAAATGTTTATAATTTCAGATTTTAATTGAAATTTGGTACGTTTTATTCAGAATTTAGATAACTTTCAACCTATTTAAGAGAGAAATTCTTAAACTCATAATTAATAAAATTAACAAACTATTAAATAACAGACTTCACACTCCAAAATATTATCAAAACAAAGGTAATCAGGGAAATTTTTCACGAAAATAGAGGAATAAATTCTTTCAAATAAAATAAATTTATAGGTATCAAACAGTTAAATTTTGTTGAATTTTTAATTCAAAAAGTCGCATTTACTATTCATAAGGACAAATTTTAAATAAAACAGTTGAATTTTTGACCAAAAACGACGACTTTTTAACATAATAGTTGCAATTTTAATAAAATAATGAAAACTTCCACAAAATAGTAAAAAAATTTATTAAAAAAATGAATTTTTAATCAAAAGGGATGAATTTTCGACAATATAGTTAAATTTTAACCAAATAGTTGAATTTTAAATGACAAAACAGTTATATTTTCGACCGAAATAGGCTAATTTATAACAAAATTGTTGAGTTTTCATAAAAAAAATACAATTTTCAACTAACATTAATTATTCAACCAAACAAAAAAATGAATTTTCAACCAAAGCAATTAATTTCTAACTAAAATCATGATTTATTAACAAAAACAATTTAACTTTTGACAAAGGAGTTGAACTTTCAATAAAAAAAGATGAATTTTCAACTAAAAATATAACAGTTCATAGTTCAACTAAAAAATATTTTAAGTTTAAATAACAGACACTTTGGTTCAACCAAAAAGATGAAATTTCAACAAAATAGTTGAATTTTCACCCAAAAAGATTCTCCAATCAAGAGAAAAGAACAAATTTCCAACAAATTATTAAATATTCAAACCCAAAAGACTAATTTTCTACAATATAGTTGAATTTTCAACTCGAAAATAATAATTTTCTACAAAACAGGAGTTCAACATTCAATTTACGATCAATTTTCAACCAAAAATAGCATAGCTGAATTTGCTGTTCAACAAATTTCAACCAAAGATAAATCTTAAACTAAGTTGATTATTTTTTCAACCATAAAAGATTACTTTTCAACTAAAAACGATCAATTTTCAATAAAAAAAAACAGAATATTAAATTTCTAAATAAAAAATAAATGAACAAAATGATATTTCAACAAAATAAGTTAAACCGTAAATCAAAGAAATTTTTAAAAAACAAGATGAATTTTTAATGAAAAAGATGAATACTCACTAAATAAAATTTCATCCAAATAATTAAATTTTCACCCAAGAAAGATTTTCCAATTAAGTGGAAAGAAAAAGTTTCCAAGAAATTGTTAAATACTCAAACAAAAAAGACGAATTTTCTGTAATTCTGCAATAGATTTTTTTTATCAACAATAGAATATTTAAATTTTCAGATAAAAAAAATAATAAAAAATTTAACAAAAAATAAAATAGTTAAATTTTCTGTTGAAAATTAATTTAAAAAACACGATTTTTCCATCAAAACATTCATAAAAAAGAAGGATTTTAAACCAATTTATTTGAATTTTCAAACAAAGAGATGAATCTTAAGTTGATAATATAAATTGTTTACACATTAATTCAACTTTCAACCAAGTTGTTGAATTTTCCTACCAAAAAATACAAATTTTCAACTAAAAACTGTCGATTTTCATTCAAAAATTGTATATGAAAATTGAATTTAAAAAAATATTTTTAACAAGATAGTTCAATTGTCAATTAATAAAATTAATTTTCAACAAACTAGTTGAAGTTTTAACCAGAAAGATGAATTCTCAATACAAAATATAATAGTTCAATTTTCAACTAAAAATGAATAATTTTCTACCAAAAATAAAAGTTAAATTTGCAATTTAAAAAAATTATTGAAAGAAAATGATTTTTCACAAAATAATGTATTAATTTTCAGATAAAACAAATTATAATAAAAAATTTCAACAAAAAATAGAAGTTAAATTTTCGGTTAAAAAATTAATTAAAAAAAAAAACAAGAATTCTCAACAAAATAGTTAAATCTTTAATCAGTCAAATGAATTTTTAACAAAAATATTTGAAGTTTCAATCAATTAATTGAATTTTCAACCAAAAAGATTTCTCAATCAAGAGAAAAGAACAATTGCCAACAAATTTTTCGAATTTTTAAATCAATAAGACGAATTTCCGCCCAGACAATTGAATTTTCAACCCAAAAATATTTATTTTTAACAAAGCAATTCAATTTTTAAGACAAGATGATGAAAATTCTACAAAAGAGCTGAATTTTTATCTAAAAACGATTAATTTTTAACAAAAAATAGAATAGTGAAATTTGCAGTTTATAAAATTGTAAAAGAAAAAGAATTTTTAACAAAATAGTTGAATTTTTAAACAACTAGATGAATCTTAAGTTAATAATATGCATTTTTTACAAATTCTTCAACATTCAACCAACTTATTGAATATTCCTACCAAAAAATACGAATTTTCAACTAAAAAGTATCAATTTGCATTCAAAAATTGTATATTAAAATTTTCTTTAAGATGGAATATTTAAATTTTAAGATGAAAAAATAATAACAAAAAATTTCAATGCGAAAATAGAAGTTAAATTTTTTGTTTAAAACATTAATTTAAAAAACACGAATTTTCAACCAAACAGATTTTTTCAATCAAGAGGAAAGAAAAATTTCCAACAAATTGTTGAATTTTCAAACCAAAAAGACGAATTTTCTATCAGGCAGTTGAATTTTCAACAAAACAGTTCAATTTTTAAGAAAAGATGATGAAATCTCTACAAAATAATTTAATTTTCAACCCGAAAATATGAATTTTCAACCTAATAGTTGAATTTGATATAAAAACGATTATAAGTAAATCTTTAACGTCAAAGAAACGAATGTAGGAAGATGAAACAAAACAACTTAGTTGTCAGCAACGCTATCGGAATCGCACAAGTTTTATTTAAGTTTCAAAAAGTAAAAGAAAAAATCCCAACGTTTCGGAAATTCACCATTTCCATCATCAGGGGAGAACCAATAAAATATGTATAGTCTAGAATAGTAAACGGCAATTTTTTGTTGTTGCTAATTTATGATTTAGTTATTCTTTCGTTCGTTATTTTGTATTAGTCCCGGATATTCAAACAATTTAAAATATAGTGATGAAGAGGTAATTTTTTTTATATTGCCGCTTTACAATATAATGCTACTATACAATATTATATATATATGTATATATAATTATTATATCTATATATGACAAACAAGGAATATTATAAATCCTTAAATATTTTTTTCTGTTACAATGAAATAACGAACTCTTAAATGTGATATTTTTCAATCAATTAGACTTTGTAAAGAAGCTGAAATATTTTAACATTTGTATGTTTCCAAATTTAAAAAATTGACTTTACTCTCTTCTAAATTTTCCCTGAAATTTTAAGAAAATTTGTTTATTCTCTTGAAAAAATTTAAAATTATTTTCAGTTCTACTAAATATTTCTTGAATTTACCAGATTTTTGTTTGTCTTTATTTTGTAATCTTACCGTATTGAAACATTTTGCTTTAAAATCTTCTAAATTATTTTTAGAAATTTTCGAAAATCGTTTGTTATGTTTAAAAAACTTTTTCAATTTTCTCTTATACTTCATTGTTCAAAATAAAAAATTATTTAAAACTTCCACACGAATATAAGGAAAATTCTTCTTGTTTTTTTAATTTCGTCAGACCTTCTAAGCCTTCTAATTTCTAAAAATTATTCAAATTTTTTCTGCATTTGTTATTTATTCTGCAAGATTTTAAAAATTGCCCTAACATCTGTCAGTTTCTTCTTTGACCATTTTTGAAATTTTCTAAAATCTTTTTCAATAATTTCTTCAAATTAATTTTTTTTAATAAAAAGTTATTTTAATTTTTCCTAGGAACCTGAAAAAATACCTTTCATGTTCGTCAAACTTTACAAAATTTAGAAAAAAACTTTACAATTTTTATTTATTTTTAAATCGTTTCAAAACCTTTGAATATCTCTCAAACTTACTCAAATTTGTTTCCAAAATTATGTAATATGACAAAATTGCAAAATTTTGCTTGAAAATCTTTCAAACCCTTTTTAAAAATGTAAAAAACTCCTATGAATTTCAAGTAATTTTTTCAAATCCTGACATAATTCAGTTTACCTAAAATATTTGTAAAACTTGAAAAATAAAAAAAAATGGTCTCAACGTCTTCTATATACTTTTAACCCACATTTTAAAATATTTAAAATTTAAAATTATTCTTCTAAAATAAAACCGAAACCATTTCTCCTCAGATCTTTTATAATTATTAAAAAGCTTCTAACTCTTTTATTCTTGATCTTCCGGTACTTTCATACCGGAGCGATAATCAATGAAAATAATTCAATAAAAAAAAAAGAAAAACGCTATTAGAAAAATCAACTGTGTCATTTTCACAATAATTATATAAATAAACTGTTTTCTTGATACATTTTAAAGAGTTTTTTAACGGCTCTGCATGACAAAAGACATAACAGTCAAAACAATTAGAACAAAGTTACTACTAGCGCCGCCGCATGGCCGTTTTCAGTACATGGGCCATGCGGCGGCGCTAGTAGTAACTTTGTTCTAGTTGTTTTAAGGGCACGTGACACAGCTAAATACCTATATTACCGACCTCACTTTTTCCGTTCACTGAATGTTTTTTTGAACCTAAGAACTTTTTTTGTAAATAAAATATCGAGCTGTAACTTTGGGAAATGTATTAGAGTACAATAAAGTACGTTTAGGTACTGCATTTTGGTAGGAACTTCACTG
>NC_046665.1:106437737-106442394 GCF_010883055.1 Belonocnema kinseyi | reverse complement strand
AATTAAAATTCGAAAATTTTTTCTAAAGCCTCCAGGGGACTTCGTTTTCGCACGAAAAAATTTTATGTGCCCTTATTGCATCCGGACCCACAATTTCTGAATGAAAATTGCTAGTTTTCAGTTGAAACTTCATATTTTTTGGTAGAAAAATTCAACAACTTGGTTAAAAGTTGAAGTAATGTATAAAAAATTCATATTATTGACTTAAGATTCATCTAGTTGTTTAAAAATTCAACTATTTTGTTGAAAATTCTTTTTTTTTATTAATTTCATAAACTGCAAATTTAATTATTCTGTTTTTTGTTGAAAATTAATCGTTTTTAAGTTTCAAAAAGTAAAAGAAAAAATCCCAACGTTTCGGAAATTCAATGTATAGCCTAGAATAGTAAATATCAAATATGTAAAAAAGTTAAAATAGTATAATAATCTTAGTAACCCAACAATAGAAAGTACTTGAGGATTAGTTTCGTAAAGACATCATTTTTTTGGAGTCAGTCAAAAATAGTTGTCATTTAATCAGTTATTGTTAATATGTGGATGTGAACGGGAAATTTCCTAATTAAAATTAATCTTCTGCAAAGTTAAAAAAGTGAAATTGTTAATTATTGAAAAAAAGAAAGGAAATTTTTTAGTAAGGTCAAGTTTGATTGTAAATCATTTTATTTGCCATATTTTGAGTTCCTGAGTGATTATTTTGAAGTGAAATTGTTCATTAAATGTAAAATGTCACTGAGACTAGTTTAAAAAAGTAATAAAATATTTTATTATATTTGAACAATCCAGATATTTCTGATCCTTGGATTATTAATTGTACGAACTCTCAGATTCCTGATCATGTTAATGATATCCTTAGATTAGGTGAAAAATTCAGTTCTAGTTTTCTAACTTCAAAGAATCAACACATCTTTGAAATTGTAAAAGATGTAGAAACTAGCATTAACAAAATTCCAGATAAATTACAAACAGAATTAAGACACAAAATTTACCAAATTTAAATTAGACCAAAATCCAAATTAAAAATCCCATTTAACGTCCAATAATCAAATTGATGCAAAATCCCGTTTAAAAAAAAAAAAAAAGAATCCAACGACCAAATTTGGACCACAACGAATAAAAGAAAATCAAAAATCTTATTGTAATCAAAAAAAAAAAAAAAATAAATTAATAAAATAAAATTTTCGGACAAAAATAAAAATCTTTCCTCTTTTTTATTTTTGTCCGAAAATTTTATTTTATTTATTTATTTTTTTTCAGATTACTATAGGATTTTTGGTTTTCGTTTATTCGTTGTGGTCCAAAGTTGGTCGTTTGACCAACAAAATTCTTGCCTTATCTTATCGATATATTAAAAAACCTAACATTATCTCTGATTCAGATAGAATCATTTAAAAAAATATTGCTGAAACTAAAACCTTTCTCAAAGGAAATCAATACCTTTTTATAACACGTGCGGAAAAAGGTAATGTTAAGGATAAAGGTAATGTTACAAATGGAGACTAAAAGATTTTTTAGGACCTAACATTAACAGACAAGATCTCATTACAGAAAACACAAATTTGGCCAGAATTTAGGATCTACCTAAAATCCATAAAAGTGACTTTCTTTTAATACCAGTTGTTAGTTGCCTTAATTCGCCTACATATACTATGGCTAAAATATTTAATAATATATTAAACAATGCTCTTCCTAAACCCAAATCTTTCATAAAAAATGCCATAGAATTAAAACAAAAACTTGTAAAAATCACTATTCCTTCAGACTACATTATGATGTCTCTTGACCTAACTTCCCTTTTCACTAATGTTTCCGTAGAATTAGTTCTAAATAGTATAGAAAAAAAATGGCCTCGCATTAAAAAAATCAGTGCACTACCTCTAGACAAATTTAAAGAAGGAATTCAATTTTTAATGAATAACACCTATTTTCGATTTAACAAATTTTTTTACAGACAAACATTTGGAACTCCTATGGGTTCTCCTATTTTTAATAATTTAGCAGACATTGTAATGCAAGACTTAGAATCTGAATTTTTTAAGAAATTAGATTTTCAAGTTTTGGCCTATTTCAGATATGTAGACGATACTGTTTTGATTATTCCTTGTGACAAAATTGAACAAACTATCAAAACCTTTAATTCATTTCATACAAGATTACAATTTACACATGAATTAGAAGACAACAATACTATCAACTTTCTCAACATTAGCATTATTAAAAATGATAATGGCTCTATTTCTACTAATTGGTTTCGCAAATCGACATATTCTGGCCGATTACTTAACTTTTTATCCAAACATCATCCACAACATAAAATTGCAATTATAAAAAACTTAGTCGATTCTGCTATTTTACTTTCTGATAAGAAATTTCATAATGATAATATAAATACAGTTAAACATTACGTATCTTTAAATATTTATCCACAAAATATTATCGACAAACAAATTACCAATTGATTAAAAGAACTTAATAATACACATTTAACTAAAAATTCTAATAATATTATAAATGAAGAATTCGATCCAAAAAGTAACATTACTATTCAATATTATGGTACAATTTCTGATAATATAAAAAGACTTCTGAAAACTTATAAAATCGCCATCACTTTTTGTATAAATTCTAAACTGGATAAAATGATTAAATTAGGCAAAGACCAATTAGAAACCTTGAATAAAACTGACGTAGTCTACCGTTTTGCATGTAATTGTGGTAAATGTTATATTGAACAAACAAAAAGACACTTACACATTAGACGAAAAGAACATCAAGATAGTGTTAAGTTAAATTATGACAGCGTCTTAAATGATCATTTACATAACAATATCAATGATAATATTTCTCACTCTTTTCTTTGGGATGAGATTGAAATATTACGTCAAGAGAGTAACCCTATAAAAAGAGCCTTTGCTGAAATGGCTTTTATTAAAAAAGAACTAGATAATTGTATGAACAAAATTACTGATTTAAACTGCCTTAACGAATCATACAGTTTTATCCTTGAATTTTTTCATTAAGAATAATTATGTAAATTTTTTATCCTTTTTTTTTTGTTCTTTCACAATACTATTAACAACAATACCCAAAAATCTAAAAATTAAAAATTGTTAATTCTGAAATAGAATTTATCTTGCTAGTTCCTACATTCTTAATACTTCCATCCCTCTATTTATATTCTTTTATAATTGGCGCCTTTTCTTCCGATTTGTGGTATGATGGGTCAGTTTCCTTCAGGGGGGGGGGGGGTGCTTCCACTGTACTTCCCAATGCAAAAAATGTGTCACGAGAGTTAAAAACGGCCATGTGGCGGCGCTAGTAGTAACTTTGTTCAAGTCAAGTAGAAAATAAGACTTATTTACTAACGTATTATTTTGTTTAATATATTATAAAACACATATATTTAACACATTTTAAAAAATTACTTAGATATTCAGAAATTATAAAAAATAATAAAAAAATAAATAACGAATACACAAATGAATGAGAAAAATGCCGAAAATATATATTATTATCGAATTATAAAGTTTTCCAAATTTCAAATAACGACAAGATTTTTAATTAACAAAAAATAAAATTTAAAAATATCCAAAACTAAAATTCACCGACTTTTAAAATAAGCGAATTATTAAGTTCCCGACAAATGTTTTCATTCCCGAAATTTAGAATTTTTCAACCTAGTTAATTGATTATTAATTTATAAGTAATTAATAGAATTATAAATAAGGCAAACAATTTAATCAATCATTAATTAATAATTTATTATTTTCGGAAATTTTAAATTTCGTCAAGCTACTATATAATAAATATAATTATTATATCTATATGTGACAAACAAGGAATATGATAAATCCTTAAATATTTTTTTCTATTACACTGAAATAACCAACTCTTAAATGTGATATTTTTTAATCAATTAGACTTTGTAATAAAGCTAAAATATTTTAAAATTTGTATGTTTCCAAATTTAAAAAAATTACCTTACTCTCTTCTAAATTTTCCCATCAATTTTAAGGAAATTTTGTTTATTCTCTTTAAAACATTCAAAATTATTTTAAGTTCTACTAAATATTTCTTGAATTTACCCGATTTTTGTTTGTTTTAATTTTGTAATCTTACCAAATTGAAACATTTTGCTTCAAAATCTTCTAAACTATTTTTAGAAATTTTCGAAAATAATTTGTTATGTTTAAAAACCTGTTTCAATTTTCTCTTATACTTCATTGTTCAAAATAAAAAATTGTTTAGAATTTCTACACGAATATAAGGAAAATTCTTCTGGTTTTTTAATTTTGTCAGACTTCTTCTTTGACCATAGAAGTAGAAGTAGAAAAAAAATTTAACAAGTTTGCTTTATTTTTGAATCGTTTCAAAACTTTTGAATATCTCTCAAACTTACTCAAATTTTTTCCAAAATTATGTAATATGACAAAATTGCACAAATTTGCTTGAAAATTTGCTTTGAAAATATCCCATGAATTTCAAGAAATTTTTTCATATCCCCATATCAAATTCAGTTTACCTAAAAAATTTGTAAAACTTGAAAAAGAAAAAAATGGTTTTAAGGGCATGTGACACAGCTAAATACCTATATTACCGACGACAGTTTTTCAGTTCACTGAATGTTTTTTTGAACCTAAGAACTTTTTTTGTAAATAAA
>NC_046665.1:106395038-106437637 GCF_010883055.1 Belonocnema kinseyi | reverse complement strand
AAAATTAAAATTCGAAAATTTTTTCTAAAGCCTCCAGGGGACTTCGTTTTCGCACGAAAAAATTTTATGTGCCCTTATTGCATCCGGACCCACAATTGTACATTTAAATTTTCTGATAAGAAATTAATTTAAAAGAAAGATTTCCAACAAAATAGTTCAATATTTTCAACTAAAAACGATCAATTATCCAACGAATAAATTAATTTTCAATTAAAATCGATCAATTTTCTACAACAAAAATGAAATATTTAAAGTTTCAGATAAAAAATTATTTAAAAAAAAACGAATTTTCAACAAAATAGGTCAATCCTTAATCAATAAAATGAATTATCAATGAACTTAGTTGAACTTTCAACGAATTAATTAAACTGCCAATGAAATATATGAATTCTCAGTGAAAAATCGAATGGTTCAATTTGGAAAAGTTAAGTTTTCAGCTAAAAAAAAAGTTTTCAACAAAAAAAGAATTCTCGACCAAAAAATATGACGAATAAGAAAATATTTGAATTTTCAACAAAATAATTACATTTTCAACCAAACGAGATGCTTTCCGAAAAGAAATATAATATTAAGTTTGCATTAATGAAAAAAAAAAAAACACGAGAAAACGGAGAAAAATAGGGATTCTTTAAAAAAAAAAAGCGAAAGAGAATAGGGAAACGAGTGTGAAGCCTGAAATCCTAACAAATGGGTGTCTACATACTGAATTTTAAAACATTTTAATAAACTTATAATCACAGATTCAAGTGATATTCAAATCTCTTATCTAATTCAGAAAAAAATCCATGTCACTGAATAAACTTCCTGGTCATTTCCCGAATTTCCCGGTCAAATAGACACCCTGATGAAAAAAGAAATTTTCGAGATTCGTGACCACTTTTTCCATCAACAATATTTCAAAGCAACAACAATGCAAATACAATATTCTTCACTAGGAAGGTAGCTTTTAAAATTAACGACAGTACATGAGATGTAAATTTGCGATATTACTCCCTTGTTATTGAAAGAAATTGCAATTACAATGCGAAACATGAACAAAACATAGCATAAGCCAGAACACATGATATCAAATATGTACTTATTTGAGAAAGACAAAAAAATAATTAAAAATAAATATCGCTAAATGATAATTCCAAGCTTGAAAAAAAATTGGATACTCATTTTTAGTGAGCGGATTAGAGTTACTTTGAAGTTAGCTTCTTGATAATTTCTTTTTTGATAATTTCAAATTGAAAACATTTAAAATTTAATTAAATGTATGAAATGATTTTGAATTGAAAACATCCCAATAGAAAATATCTTAGACAGGTAAAATTTTAACAATGAAAAACAATATTTTAAATGGAACGAAAAAGAATTGAACTTATAACATTTCTGAATAAAGTCATTTAAAATTTGACAATTTTAAATTAGAAAATGTTTGGAACAGAAGCTTTCAAAATTTAAAACCTTCAAACCAAATTTTTTTAATTTCGACAATTTCTTTGGAAAGAATTAAAAATGGTCTCATTTCTAATTTAAAGCATTCAGAATTAAATTATTTTAAATTCAATAATCTCAAAATTGAATGATTTCAGATTAAAATTTCAGAAGGCTGAAAATGGAATATTTTGCGAATAGGATTTTCAAGAATAGATCATTTAAAATTCAGAGAAATAAAAATAAAATTGTATTATTTCTGATTAAAAAGAATTTAAAATTGAATAATTTAACAGTGAAAACTTTTGAATTTTAATAAATTTAAATCTGAAGCGATTAAATTTTGATAATTTACTATTTTAAATTCAATTGAATATTTCAAAGTAAAAGTTTCTGAAAATCTATATTTTTATTAAATTGAAAAAATTATGATTTGAGATAACAATTGATTAGGCCATTTTTTTCTAAAAAAATAAATTTTTATTTTCATCGTTTAAAATGGAAAAATTTGCAATGAAACCTTTAAAATTAAATTAAAAAAAAAACGATTAAAATAAAAATTAATTTTAAATGGGAAATATTAGAAAATGAAAAATTTTAAACTTAGATAAATCCGAACTTCATATAGAATTTAATTTGAGTAAATTTAAATCTTTTATAAATTAAACATTTTTCAATTTTTAGTTATACTTTTCGAAATTAACCATTTTTAATTTGTCAATTATACTTTCAAAATTTAACCATTTACATTTTTTATCGCCAAATTAAATACACTTATATTAATTTAAGTAAATTTACCCAAAAAATTCAGAATTCTAAAATTGAATCCATAATAAACTAAGGGAATTATTCAATTTTTCAATACAACATTTTTTTTAAACTGAGTTTGAAATGCCGAACTTTTTGGAATATTTTCCAAATGAAAAATTTCAATATTCAATGCCTAGTTCTAAAATCTGCTTATTTTAGGGCTTCAATGCGTGAAATTATCTTAATTTTTCATTGTTTTAATTTTATTCTGCATGCATTTAATTAAATTCGTTCAATTACAAATTCTTAAAACTGAAAAGTTTGCATCAAATTTTTCATTTTTATATTCCACGATTTCCAAGAATTAAAAAAAAAACATAAAGTTTTGTGCGTTGAAAATTGAAACCAAAGTATTTAGAATATTTAAATATAAAATTATTGAATTTGAAACTGACGAAAATTGAATTTCGAAAAGTATAATTGACATTTTGAAAATTGTTAATTTCTAAACATTTAAATTTACGTAAAGTAATATCATTTTTTAAGGATTTGAGTACAATAAAGTTTTAATATAATAATTCTGTGCATCTAATTTTTTTAAACATTTCCTATTTAAAATTACGTTTGATTTTGAACGCTTTTTTATAATAATTCAATGTTAAAGGTTTTAAATTGAAATTTTTTTCCATTTTGAACGGTGAAAAAAAGGTGACTTAATTTTTTGATTTTAGACAAATTTGTCAAATCAATTTTTACGTTAAATCGTAAGTTTTTTAATTGAATAAAAATTTAGATTTCTATAATTATAGAAGCTTTTACTTTAAAATATTTAATTTAGTTTTCAATTTAAAGTTGTCAAATTTTAATCGTTTTGAATTGAAGTTTATTAAATGCAAAAGTTTTCACTTTTAAATTATTAAATTTTAAATGCTTTAAATGGTCAATTTTTTAAAAATCGAATCGTAAAATATGAATGAAAAATAAATTTTTTCAATTTTGAACGCTTTAAATTAGAAATGAGACAATTTCCACTTCTTCCTAAAGAAAATGACCAAATAAACAAAATTTAGCTTGAAGTTTTTGAATTTTGAAAGCTTCCGTTTTCAATTTTTTCACGTTAAAATCATCCAAATTAAAACGCTTTTATTCCGAATATATTTTTATTTATATTCAGAATTTTATTCAATTCCTCTTCATTCCATTCAAAATATTGTATTTTTCTATTTAAATTTTAGCTATCTAAAATATTTTGAATTGGAAAGTTTTAAATTAAAAGTAATTTCATACATTTTTCTTCAACGTCAAACGTTTTCAATTCGAAATTATCAAGAAATAATTTCACAATTGCTATAATCCGTCGTCTAATAATTTTCTTGATCGATAACTAAAATACTTGAATGATTCCTGTCATGCTCTTTTCCAAAAGCGGACTATGATTGTGAAACTGTTAAAAGATTTTGACTTACGAAAAAGATAAAAAAGCTCGACTCGTAAAAAATGAGTTTTGAATTTGATAACTAGTAATCTAACGTTCAGGTTTTCTAAGCACGACAAATACTTTCCGATATCAGCAATTTTACATACAACTGCATCCACTGGGATGCATTTAAAAATATGTACTAAAAAAAAATGAAGGTCACACAAATGTAATTATGATTCGAATAGAAAAAAAAATAAAATTATTGCTTGGCTTCCAACGTGCCACAACTTCTACGAGACGAAGAAAGCTATTTAGTTTTGGATTATTTACCGGCATTTGGAGGCGCCAAAAGGGAACGACTCGAGCTGAAAAATGGCCGAAGAGATGGTTTTGGTGTACTGCTAATCGACATTGTATCCAACTCTGGACCGCTGTCGGATAAATCTTCCAGTTCGTCGAAGAGTTCATCAATCTCCATTCCACCTCCTAAAAATTATCCGAAAATTTCAATCGAGACGCTGGAAATTCAATTATAATCTAGAGAATGAAGAAAAAACTTGGCTTGATTAAGAATGATAGTTGTCTTAAAATAAACTGGTCTTACCAGATAATTTCTGGCTGATTTCTTCCTGGTCATGTTCCAATTCTTCAGAAACCCGGAATCGTTTCAGGAGGGAAATGAATTTTTGTTTCAAGTTCCTTTGCTGAAAGATGTAAAAATTTAGTTTGTAACTTTTCATATTTATCGGGAAATAAAAAAAAATCAAGTTTAATTATTTCAAACAAAAAAGTTTACTTTTCTGACATAACAAGATGATTATTCAAGAAAACATTTTAATTTTCTATCCATAAAGAAAAACAGTTTATTTCCCAAAAAAGAATGTAATAGTTGACATTTTAACCGCAAATATCAAGTTTGTACCAAAAGAGATGAATATTAAAATCGAAAAGATGAATTTTTAAACCAATAAGATCAATTTTCTACAAAAATGACGAATTTTAAAACAAATAGTTAAATCTTCAACTAATAAATAGAAATTTTCAACAAAAGAGGTGAAGTTTCAACTAAAATGATGAATATTCAAATCAAAAGACGGATTTTCAATATGTACAAATAATTTCCAATCAAGAAATAAATAAATTCTATTCAAACTGTTGAACTTTCTAGCCAAAAAACGAATTTTCTCTAAAAAAAAAATTGATTTTTTTCACCTAAGATATAAATTTTTGAGAAAATAGTTAAATTTTTAACCGAGCAGTTGAATTATCATCCTAAAAAAATGAATTCTCAACCTAAAATGTAATAATTGATATTTCAACCATAAAAGACGACATTTTTACCAAAAGAGATGAATTTTAAACGAAAAATAATAATTTTCTAACAAAAAAGCCGAATTTAAAAAAAAAATAGTTAAACTTTCAACTAAAAAAATATCAAGTTTGGAACTAAGGAGAAGAATTTTAAACCAAAATGATGAATTTTCAATCCCAAATAACGAATTTTTAACATGTACAAATGGTTTTTCCAATCAAGAAAGAAAGAAATTTCCTTCAAATTGTTGAACTTTCAAGCCAAAAAACGAATTTTCTCTAAAAAAAGTTGAATTTTTCAATCTAAGATATAAATTTTCAACAAAATAGTTAAATTTGTAACCCAGCAGTTGAATTTTCAACTTAAAAAAATGAATTCTCCACAAAATACAATAGTGGATATTTTAATCAAAAGAGATGAATTTAAAAAACAAAAAGATGAATTTTAAACTAAAAATACTAATTTTCTAACAAAAAGACGAACTTTAAAAAAAATAGTTAAATTTTCAACTAAAAAATATCAAGTTTGGAACCAAGGGGACGAATTTTAAACCAAAATTATTTATTTTCAACCCGAAATAACGAATTTTCAACGAAAGAAAAAAATTTAAAAAAAAAAATGTAATAGTTGATATTTCAACCAAAAAAGACGAAATTTTTAACAAAAGAGATGAATTGTGAAAAACAAAAGGACAAATTTTGAACCAAAAAGATTAATTTGCTAACAAAAAAGATGAATTTTAAAACCAACAGTTGCATTTTCAGTTAAAAAATATCAAGTTTGAACCAAAGAGACGAATTTTCAACACAAAAAAAAAAATTTTCAAATCGAGAAAGAAAAAAATTTAATTCAAATTCTTGAACTTTTAAACCAAAAGACGAATTTTTTGTAAAAAAATTTTGAATTCTCAATCCTAAAATATAAATTTGCATCAAAATAGTTTAATTTTTACCCAAAAAGTATCGTTTTTAAATAAACAAGAGAACATTTAATGTCGAATTTTCAAACATAAAAGATTGAATAACAACCAAAAACAGTTGCATTAGCAAATAGATAATTACATAAAGAACAAAATTGTTGAATTTAATAACTTAAAAGTGGAATTTTCAACCAAATAGTTGCATTATCAACAAAATTATTGAATTTTTTGCCCAAAATATGAATTGTAAAGAAAGGGTTACTTTTCAACCGAACAGTTGCATTTGTTCCCAAAAAGAATAAATTTCAAACCACGAAGATTAGTTTTCTATTAAGAGAGATTAACTTTGAACTAAAAAAAAAATTTTAACTAAAAATGGGAAAAGTACGTTTTCAGTAAAAAATTAATTTTAAACAAAAAGAAAACTAATTCTTTTTTATTCAAAAATATGAAAATTCTACTAAAAGAGCTGTAATATTAAGCGAAAAAGACGAGATAAAAAAGAAAATTTAAATTGCAAACAAGAAAGATTACAGTTGAATTATCAACAAAAAGTTAATTTTCTAGTAGTAGATATTGAAAAAAATAAGATTTAAATTTTAAATGAAAAATGTTGAATTTTCAACAAAATAATTAAATCCTCAGCCAAAGAAGCTTAATTTTGAATCAAGCATTGGCATTTTTATCTATAATATGGAGTTTCTAATAAAAAACAGATGAACTTTTAAACCAAACAGATGAATTTAAAAAAAAAGTTCATTTTTTACCAAAATAGTTGAATTTCCAACACAAAAATGTGAATTTTCAATAAAAAAGGTTTTTAGGCAAAAAGAAGAACTTGTTAACAAAATTGTTGCATTTTGAATCAAATGACAATTTTTGAAACTAAAAATGTAATCGCTAGGAGGAAGCAACTGAAAAATAAGAAATATACATGAAGATACAAGCAGATAAATTACTAACAAGAATATTATATCATGATAGCCGCAAAACAATATTTACGAAATTGTCTCATTTTTCCCTTATCGATTTTTCTTTTTCCCTTACCATTAATATTCAAGGACTTTTTTATAATCTTTTATAAATGGAATACAATTTAAAATTAAAATTTCAAAAAAAATCGAACTGATTATCCTTGAATGTTATTTATAGCGTCTTTTTTATAAACTCCCTGACTACATTCTGATTTCCTGAACATAATTCATCTTTGGGAAATCTTTGGGAATATTTTTAAATCTTGGTAAAGTTTTTGAAATACTTCAAATTTTTTTAAATCTTTGTGAAATCTTTTAAAAAAATGGTAAAATCTTTGAAATCCTGGAATCCTTTGAAATACATATTTGTGAAATTTTTTGAAATCTTTCTTCAATCTTTGTTTGTGAAAACTGTTGCGTTCCTTTCGATAATGTTTAAAACTTTTTAAATATTCCGAAATCTTTGAAATCTTTTAAAATTTCTGAAATTTTCTAAAAGAATGTTAACACGTTTAAAATATTTGAGATATTTTGTATTTTGATCTACTGTACCCTTTTCGAAATCTTTGAAATTCTTGAAATCTTTTGAAATCCTTATGGATTCTTTGAAATATTTGTAAAATTTTTTGAAATCATTGAAATATTAAAAATTTTCGTGAAATATTTTGATATATTCTAGAAAATTTGAAATTATTTAAAATTTTTGAAATGTTCTGAAATCTCCTAAATCTGGTGTACTCCCTTTTTGAAATATTTGAAATATTTGTGAAATCTCCTAAAAAAATTTCACATCGTTGCAAATCTTTAAAATGTTCTAAAATCTTAAGAAATCTTTTTTTTTTCAAATATTTAAAATACTTTAACTCTTCTGAAGGTTTTAAAATCTTTGTGAAATGTAAAAAATCTATGTAAAATATTCGAAATCTTTGTGAAACCTTTTGAAATCTTCTAAAAAAATTTGAAATAGTTTAAATTCTTTAAGTGCTTTGAAATCTGGTATACTGTACCCTTTTTCAAATCTCAGAATAAAAAAATTTTTATAAAATCGTTGAAATATTTGTGAAATCTTATGTGTTTGTTTGAAATCATTGAAATCTATAAAAATCTCAAATTTATTGAAACCTTTTAAAATTGTTTAAAATTACTGAAATCTTTGAAATTCTGGAAATCTTCTTAAATCCTAATGAATACTTTGAACTATTTTTGAAAATGTGTTTATTCATTTAAAATCATTAAAATATTTGAAATCTTTTGAAATCATTAAAAAAAATTGCAATGTTTTCAAATCTTCCACACCTGGTGTTCTGTACCCTTTTTAAAATATTGAAAATCCTTAAAACCCTTTCAAAGTTTTAAAATCTTTGCGAAATATTCCAAATCTTTGTTAAATTTTTGAAATCTTTTCTGAACGCCTTTTTCTAATCCTCTAATCCTTTTCAAATCTTTGAAATTTGTAAACTCTTTTTGAAATGTTTAAAATGCTTTTAAACATTATAAAAGATTAAAAAAAATTTTGAAATATTTTGAAATGTTTAGAATTATTTCGTAACCTTTTAAAATCTGGCACAAAATTTTTAAGTTGAATATCACAAAAAATCTACACTTTAAAATGCTACATTAGCGAAGAAGAAATAAAACCTTATAGAATTATTCAAAATGTTCGTTGCATTCTATAAAATAATTAATACAATCTAAAAAAGTGTCCTAAAATCTCTTTATTCTGCAATGGACAAAAGATAAATTATATCTTTATAAATAAAAAACTTTTCAATAACAATATTTCTTCTAAAAAAGATATTTCTTCCAAATTCATTTCAAACATCCTTTAACACAACAGAGCAAAAAATTGCAAAATAAATGAATTTTTAAATAAAATTATGAAATTTTAACTGGAATAGTGAAATTTGAAAAAAACAGATGAATTTTCAACTAAAATTATTAATATGTATCTGAAATAATTTAATTTTTAAACAAAACGATGAGAAATGTTCAACCAAAAAAAAAAAAAAAAAAGAAAACAATTTTCAACTAAAAAAAATCATTTTTCAACCCAAAATCAAATCACCACATTTTCAGTAATTATTAAAGTTTTTTATTTTAAGTTCAAGAATAAAATTAATTTTAACCAAAAAAGAAACAAATTTTCAATAAAATAGCTCATTTTTCAATGAAAGAAATTAATTTTTAATTAATATGATGAATCTTCAATAAAAAAATTAATTTTCACCAAAAGGGGTTATTTTTCAGCCAAATAAATTTATTTTTAATCTTAAAAATAAATTTTCAAATGAAATGATGAATATTTTACTGGAATACTTGAATATTAAATCAAAAAGAAAATTTTTTTAAACGATGAAATTAACTTTCAAAGAAAAAAGTTGTATTTCTACCAAAAAAGTATATATTTTTAAATACGTGAATTTTCAAAGAAATAAATAAATTTTTAATTACAAAAAAACAAATTTATATAACTGTTGAATTTTTAACCAAACTGATAAATTTTCAATCAACAAGAGTAATTTTCTACAAAAAAAAAGATGAATTCCTCACAAATTACATGAATTTTCAAAAAAAGTTGACTTTTTAAATAAAGAATATCAATTTTCAACTAAATAGGTAAATTTTAATTAGAAAAAGAGAAAATTTCAACCAAAAATAGAATAGTTAAATTTGCCGTTAAAAACGTAATCCTTAACCCAAAAAATCAAATTTTCAGAAAAATAGTTAAATTTTCGGTAAAAAATTCCTTTTCATTCGTTGAAAAAACAAGTTTTCAATTAGAGAGCTCATTTTTCAACCAAACAAATAAATTTTCAATTAGAAAGATGAATAAATTTAAACAAGGAGATTAACTTTGAAAAGAAAAAAAAACTATACCAAAAAGTCGATTTTCTACATCCAAATTCTTAAATTTTTTACTAGAAATGGTCAATTTTCCATCCAGAATGGAACGGTTAAATTTTCAATTTCAAAAAATATAATAACTTTCAAACATTTTAAAAAGAGATTAATTTTCAATTAAAATAATGAATATGCCAATTAAAAAATAATTTTTTGAAAGAGTTTTTCTTTTAAGCCCAAATAGTTGAATTTTCAAGAAAAAAAGATGAATTCCCAACGAAAAATGTAAAGAAAGTTATAATATAATTCAGAAATATTTCCAATTGCGGAATACTACTTCTACTCTAAAAACTGCTTAAAGTACTCTACTTTTTATAAAATTTGGAAGAAGGAACTTTTAAATTGTGACGAATTTTGACTTGGATCAGATTTATTAAACCATGTCATAAATTCCCTGTTCAGGGTAGCCGTTTTAATCGACGCAATAAATTCCCGGTCATTTCCCGGTTCGCAAACATTTTTCACGGCCAGTTAAATTAAAAAAATGTAATACTTAAGCTAAAAAAATTTTTACACGAGGTAATAAAAACTGAGCTGCAAATGAAAGCGCTCAAAGTGTAACTGTTAAATTTTGAACTTTTAAAATTTGAAATTAAAAGTTTTTAATTAAAAATTCTTGTATTCAAATGCTCAATAATTTACGCGTATAAAATTGAAGTTACTAATATTTTTCAATTTAAAAAAATATAAATTCACGTTATCATTTTCAATGTTCTAAATTAAAAAATCAAACAATGAACTTTAAAAATGTCAAAATTATATAATTTTAAGGAATTTTAAGCTAGAAACAACATCAAATATTGAAAAATTTTAACAATTTTAACTAAACACTTCTTAAAATAGAAATTCAATTATTTTCTTTTTAAATAGTTTAAACATCCTTGGAAAGCTTCAAAATTTTATTTCAAAATCTTGAGAAATCTAGAAGTTGTTTTAAATTAAAAATGATTTCGGAAATTTTTTCAGAACTTCAAAATATCTGTCAAAATGAATTGAATTTTTTCTACAATTTTCAGAAAATCCTGCAATTTTGAGAAAATTCCTTTACAATTTGGATGTAGATTTTCGTATATTTTAAACAAAAAAGTTAGATTCTTTTCAAGAATTGTGAAAGGCTTCAAAATAATAAAAACATTTTCTTAAGATTCCTAGGAAAATTAAAAATAACTTTTCATTTTGAAAAATTATTTGAAGTGAATATCTAAAAAGTTTTTCAAAGATTTTAACAAACGTTTTAAAAAAAGATTCGAGAAGATTTTAAGAAAACTTTCTAAAATTTGCATGATAACTTTTACTCTTTTTAAAACTCCTAAATATTTCTTTAAATTATTCAAAAATTTTTAACAAATTTCAATTTTTAAATTATACATGAAAATTTAAAAATTTCACTTATAAATTAAGCATTTTTCAAATACAACAATTAAAATTGTAATGTTTAAAGTTCAAAGACTCTTCGAAATTTGAACTGTTCCATAATAATTTGGCTTAATTAAATTTGGCTAAATATTCAATAATTAATCTTTTTTAATTAAAAATTTCAAATTCAAACAGGTTAAAAATTGAATATTTTAGACTGAAATCATATTTTTAATTTAATAAAATCCTTTAATTAAGAATATATTAATATGAAGTTATTTTTAAGTTGTAAATAGTTTATAAACCTTCAGTCACACGCATTTAAAAATGCTTTAAATTAAAAATGTAAGCTTAGAAATAAAAATTTTAAACGGAAAATTTTGAAAGTAACAAAATTTTGAAATACGCACTTTAAGCTAAATAATAGCATAATTGTAAAAAAATAACAATTCAACTAATTATTTTAAAACTGTTGAAATCGAAAGTGAGCAGATTTTTCTTCTACAAATTTGTGAAATTCCCCGTAAAAAAAATTCACTGTCATTTCCCATAAGCCCTGCAACTGTAAAAAAAAAGTAGAAATCACTCTTCTAAATTGACCAGAATTATTAAAATAATGAAAACTTGATGATTGCTACAATCAAAAGTAAATTCCCGGTTTTTAAATTGAATTTCCGAGCATTTCCCAGTTTTCCGGTCAACTCGCTATCCCCTAACTGTTCAACATTCTCGTGAAAAATTGAAGGAGATTTTCAGGTTTTCAAAGTTAAAAAAAAATCAAGGAAATTTCCAGGTTTTCAAGGCCGCTGGACACCTTGTGATTTAATAATCTAATAATAAATGAATTTTTATTATTATTATTATTATTATTAATTTTAAATAAACATTAATAAGGCAATAATCAATCTAATAATAAAATTGGAATAAAGAATGAATAATCGAGGAAATTTACCCTCGCATTGGCAGGAATTTTCCCTCGACTTTTGCGTCTGTGAACTTCTAACGTCGGTTCACTGTCGCTACCTTCAGCTTCACCTTCCGAGCTGAACTCCTCTTCCTCGTCGCTAAATTCTTGGCATAGCCGTTCGTTGGGATCGTTCATGAGTCGCTTGTCGTGATCCACTGGCTGCGAACTCAGAGCGACGACATTGACTCGAGCTAAAACTATCGAATGACCGCCGTATTTCTCCGCTTTATCGGATACCAAGTCTAATTCCAGGTCCATCTGCTTCTGTAAAACCTTAATAAAATTCAACCAAAGGATTAGATTGGATTGAAATAACTCGCAAACATAACATTAAATTTAGGGGTCATTATTCCACAGGGGATTTACCCCCTAAATTTTTTTTTGTGTGAAATTTATATATTTTTCGTTCTTTATTGAAAAATATTTAATAAGTATTTTTTTATTTCAATATGATATGCAAAATTTCAGATAAATAAATTTTTAAAAATGATCCTTTTGAAAAAAGTGATCGTCTTAACTTTTTTATAACTGAAAAAGTATTTATAAAATTTTGTAAAACATTTTATCTAATATGAGGTTGATCCGGTTGATCAGCTGAAAAGTCATCATTCAATAACTATTCATTTCTCCACTTTGAATTTTTTACAGTATATTCTGGAATGTGTTAGAAATATTAATCCACAAAAAAGTGAAAAAAATTAGGTCCTTTTTTTAGAAAACACTATTTGGTTATAAAAATGCATAATTTAATTATGAAAATTCAATGGAAGAACTTTTCAGTATACTTAATTTTGAAGTTCAGGATCAAGTGCATAACAGATAAATGTTTGAAATTTTTTTGATAAATACTTTTTCAGTTATAAAAAAGTTAAGACGATTACTTTTTTTAAAACGATAATTTTCAAAAATTTATTCCTCGGAAATTTTGCATACCATATTGAAATAAAAAAATACGTATTAAATATTTTTCAACAAAGAACGATATATATATTTCACACAAAAAATGTAGGGGGTGCATCTTCCATGGAATGACCCTTAGACTCTAAATTTTAATCAGTCGAAAGGACTTTTCAAATTAATCAGATAAAAAACCGTCATTTTAAATTATCCAATCTGTCATACTTTCGAGTCAAAAAACCCCTTTTCAACCAAAAATAGAATAGTTAAATCTTCAACAAAATTTGGAATTTGGAACTTGAATAAATTAATTTGCAAAAAAAAAACAGATTTTCAACAAAATAGTTTAATCGCCAACCAAACAAATAAATTTTCAAACTAAAATGATGAATCATAAACAAAAAAATAAATTTGTAACACAGGACTTCAACTTTCAACCAAGTTGTTGATTTTACAACAAAATAAATATGCATTTTTCACAAAAAAGATTAATTTTATACCAAAACGTACGAATTTTTAACCAAATAGTTAAATTTGCAACTGAAAAATATATATTTTTAATTAAAAAATGGAATATTTCAATTTTCAATTAACAAACTATTTCAATTTCCAAGTAGTTAAATTTTCCGTAAAAAAATGAATTTTCAACTAAAACGAATAATATTCCACGAAAAAACGAAATTTCAACAAAGTTGAATTTTCAACCAAATTAATTAATTTTTAACTAAAATTATGAACCTTTAATCAAAACTGAATTTTCAAACAATTAGTTGAACTTTTAACCAAGTAGTTGGATTTTTAAAGAAAGAAATGCATTATTCCCCAGGAAGATTAATTTTCTACCAAAAAGTACGAATTTTAAAACGAATAGTTGAATTTGTAACAAAAAATATCATTTTTGAACCAAAAATAGAATAGATAAATTTTCAGGTGAAAAAATTAATTTTCAACCGAAAAAATAACGAATTTTCAGCCAAATAAATGAATTTTCAACTAAAAATGATGAATTTTTAATAAAAATGACCGCTCAACAAATTATTTAAACTTTTAACCAAGTAGTTGGATTTTTAAACAAAAGAAAAAATGTATTTTTCAACAGGCAGATTAATTTTCTATAAAAAAGTACGAATTTTCAAGCGAATAGATGAATTTGAAACGAAAAAATATCAATTTTTAACAAAAAATTGAATAGGTAAATTTTTAGATCAAAAAATTAATTTTGAACAAAAAGAATAACTAATTTTCTACCAAATAAATGAATTTTGAACTACAACGACGATTCTTTAATCAAAAATGAACTTTCAACAAATTAGTTAAACTCTTCACCAAGTGGTTCAACTTTTAAACAAAAAAATGCATTTTTCGAAAAAAAGTACAAATTTCGAGACAGATAGTTGAATTTGCAACGAAAAAAGATAATTTTTTAACTAAAAATGGAATAGGTAAATTTTAAGTTAAAAAATTAATTTTTAACAAAAATTATAACGAATTTTCAACCAAATAAATGAATAATAATAACAATAATATAAAATAGTTATATTGGATAATTCAAACAACAAACATTTCGATATTAAATAAAGAACATTTTAACCAAAAAAGATTATAAACTTCAATAAAAAACATTAGAATTCAAGAAAAAAGACGAATTTCCAACAAAATAGTTCAATCATCAGCCAAATAGTTGAATTATCAACTAAAGAGGTTCATTTAAAGCCAAAAATTAAATAGTTAAAGTCGTAGTTAAAAAAAAGAGAATTTTTAACAAAACAAAAAAAAAGAATTTTAAACTAAAATGATTCTTCGAGAAAAAATGAACTTTTAAGAAAGTAGTTCAGCCAAGTTGTTCAATTATTAATAAAAAGAAAAAATTCGCCACAAATAATGTAACAGTTGATATTTCATCAAAAAAATACTTCGATTTTAAATTTAAAGGAACAGTTGCTACCAATAAAGATGTATTGATTTAATCAGTAGTTTAAAAAATAATAAAACCAGTAACTTTCACTAATTAAATCAGTTATGAATAATGTCAATCATTTATTTAAGAGTAGAAATTTAACGAAAAATTTTAATAAAGACTTTTACGCCAGAAATAATTTTAATATTTTATTATAGCAAATAAATCAGTCATTTATATTGACTGAAAATCAGTCATGTCATATGACATAAAAAGCAGGTTTTGTCAGTAGAAATTACTAATTTTTCAGTCAAATCATGCTTGATTTGACGGAAATTTGACCATTGAAAACCTTTAAATTTCAAAGCATCCAAACTTGAGAGGATTGTAACTTAAAGCTTTCACATTGGAAGGGATCCAAAGCTTGATACTCTTCGATTTTAAAAGCCGTTAAATACTGAAACATCTGATTTCGAAATGGGTTTAGACTAAATTTAAAAGCCTTCTATTTTAGAAGAGCAATTAAATTTTATTTTACAATAACAGTTAAAGGAATTTAAAAACGAGTATTTAAATGTCTTTGAATTTAATAAAGTCAACATTTTTATACTTTTCAGCTTTAGAATTGCAGATGGATAAGCACAAATATGAAAATCATAATATTTTTAAGTAGTCTAATTTTAATTTATTTTCAAATTGCTATTGCATAAGTAATGTAATCGTTTAAAATGCCTGAATGATTGGTAACTTTAATGCTTAATGAATTCGATAGTAAAGTTGAAAATAATTTTATAATTTACAAATAGTAAGAATGTTTAAAACTGAAACATTATCAACTCTTACGCTAATTTTAGAATTTTTACTATGCATTTGAAATGCTTCTAGCCGCTAAAGTCGACTACAAAATGTCTCAACAACTGGAAACTTTATCTGGGTCAAAAATTTTCATTTAATATGTTTATAATATTTTAGAAATCAGAGAGTCAATAAATCAAGTTTTTCCTGGTTTTCTTTTTCGTAAATACAATAGTGAAATAACTGTTTTCCATCCAATCATTAAAAAGCGAAAAATATAAATTCTAAAATAAAATTGACAAAGATTTCAAAACATGTAAATTTATTTCCTAAAATTTCGAAAAAATAGACGATTTTAAAGTGAAAATTTTCAATTAGCAAGATTATAAAGATTCATAAAAAAATTCGATCAAGTTTAAGAGACATGTAAAAGTTTTAAATGGATTCAAAATTAATTAAAAAATTGAACAAATTTCCAAAAAGCTTGAAAAAATGTACATTTCTGAATATTTTGAAATAAAAAATTTTAAGCTTCTTAAAATTTTTTAAAAATTTCGCGATAAGAAAAAATTGTTTCAAATTTCTGGAAAAATGTACACTGATCTTTTAGTTTGAAAAATGAATTTTAAGAAAAAATTAACAAAGATTTCAAAACATCTTAAATTGTTTCCTAAAATTTCGAGAAAAAATGTGATCTAAACATTTGTAAACTAACAAGATTACAAAGTTTTTGTACAACATTCAAGTAAGTTTAAGAGATATTTAGAAGTTTTATAAAGATTAAAAATTAATTATACTTTAAAAAAATATTAAGTTGAAAGAATGTAAATTTTTGAATATTCGGAAATAAAAATAGTTTCACAATAACAAAAAATGTTTCTGAACATTCATGAGATAGTTTAAATAGATTTCCTATTTAAAAAAATCAGTTTTAAGAGAATATTTAAAAAGACTTGAAATTTTTAAAAAATATTTACAAAGTTATCGAAGTTTCGAAGATTTTTAAGAAGTTTGAAAGGCTTCAAGAAAATAAAAAACTTTTCTTGATTCCTGAACATTTTTTTTTTATTTTCAAAAATTAATTTCTAAAGAATATTTAAAAGGGCTTTAAAATATTTCAAAATATTTCTTCAAAAGTCGAAATAAATATGGAAGATTTCAGGAAAATTTGTTTAATTTTCAAAGATTCTTTAAAATTTTAGAAATAATTCTAGTCAGTTTAAAATATATTTATTTTAAAAACTTCTATAAAAAGCCTAAATATATTTCAAACTGACTTGAATTTTTCCTAAAATTTGACAAAATCGTATAAAATGAAAAAATGTAACTTTTCGACATAACTAAAATCTTCAAAAATCGTTTTGAATTTTTTCATAATCTTATAACAATGATATTTATTTATTCTTGAAAGCAATTGAACAAATAAACCTGAACAAGAAATATTTATTCAAAATTTGTATTTTGTATTTAAAATCATTCAATCTGTTTTGGTTGAGAATTTCACTATTTTGTTGAAAATTCGTCTTTTTCGATTAAAAATACAACTAATTTAAAATTAATATTTTTTATTAAATATTCATCACTCTAGTTAAAAATGCACCTGTTTGGTGGACAGTGTAACTTTTTTTAAATCGCATTTTTTGGTACAATATTCATCTATTTTGTTGAAAATAATTATTCTCGTGTTAAAAAATTGAAGTGTTTTATAAAAAATTTGTCTCTTTTTGAGAAAATTAATTTTTTTGTTGTAAAAATGCAACTGATACCAAATGTTTCAGTTTGTTTTTTGGAATCATCTGGAATTTTGTTAATCGAAATTTCCGAATGAAGATTTTTAATTGTAAAAACTTCAAAATATGTCTAAAAATAATGTCGAACATTTTAAAACAACTTAAAAAAATTTTTGTAGAATTTAAAAAGAAAATGAGGAAAACTTTGCATTATTTCCAAAGACATTTCATTTTGAATTGATTCTTAAGATTCTAGAGAAAATTTTAATTGATTCTTTATTTTCATTAATTAATTTTATAAGAAAATATATTCAAATATTTAAAAATATTTCAAATGATTTCCTGAAATTTATTTTTAAAAATTAATTTTTAGAGAATATTTAAAAATATTATAAAAAAAAAGTTTCGAAAACTGTTTAAAAAATCTGGAAGATTTTCACACATTTTTTTAATTCTGAAGAATGTTTTCAAAATTTTAAGAAAAGTTCGAAAAAAATTAACCTAAAAATAAATAGTTATTTGAAATTTGTATAAATGCTTTAAAAAGTTTCCAGGCATTTCAAAGGGTTTTAAACATTTTAGCGTTTTTTGTTAAATTCCAAGGAATTTTTCAAAAGCTTATAAAAAATTTCAAAAATATTTAATGGACTTGAAATATTTTGGGATATTCAAAAAGATTCTAAGTAATTTTCAATTTATTATTTATAAACTTTATAGGGCACATTCACAAAATACGTGAGTGAAAATTCGCCTTTTTCATTTAATTTCATCGGGTTTTTTTTATTTAAAATAAAGATATTTACATTATTAAATTTTCATTATGAATTAATTTTTTTTTAATTCTACTATTTGATTGAAGATTATCGTTTTTATTAAAATTTTGATTTGAAACTCTTGAATTTGAAACTTTCAGAATTGAAGTTTGTAAGTTTTTTAATTCAATAATTTTGTATTTCAATTCTCAATAATTTACACACATAGTATGGAAGCTTTTCAACTAAAATTTTTTTTATTAAATTCAGTTAAACTGCCAAGTTAAACAATTTTAAACTTTCATAAATATTGTAGAGTTAAATGATTCAGATTCACTTTAAATTAAAAAGTTTAAACTAAAAGTTGAACTATTTTTATGTTAAAACATTTAAAATCCTTAAAATGCTTCAAAATTTTATGTTAAAATCTTGAAACATCTACAAATAGATGTTGTTTAAATTTTTTTTTAATTTTTAATTATTTTTTAAATTTGTTTAGAACTTCTAAAAATTTTCTAAAAGTATATGAATTTTTCTTACACATTTTTTAATAATTCTCAAAAAGCTTCTAAATTTTTTGTTTGAAATTTGCCAAAATCTATATTTTGCTATTTGCACGGAAATTTTGGTACGAATAGCCGGATTTGGTCGACACACGCAGACAATTCGTTTAAATTATTCGAAAATATTCAAATTTTTAATTAATTTTGAATTTTTTCAAAAATAATAAATATATCTTTAACTTACTCGAATTTTTTCTGAGAATAATAGGTGATCAATTGCTATTTATAAATAAAAATTCAGCAATTTGAGTTACAAATTAAATATATTAAATAGAAAAAGGAAAATTGTAAAATTCAAAGTTTCGTTTTTTTATTTAGTTTTGAATATTTAATTTATAATTACTGATTTTAAATGAACAGTCATACATTCCTAAACGTTAAGTGATAAATGTTCTTTTTCTTTATTAAAAAATTTCCAAACGAATCGTCTAAAAATTGATTTTTTTAGACTGAAATAATATTTGAAAATCGATAAAAGCCTTTAATTATGAATAAATTATTTTGAAGTTATTTTAAAATTGAAAATAGTTTATAAAGTTTAAAACGGACATTTAGATTTGTTTAATTAATAAAGACTTTCCACACGGTGAGCTCCTAGCAAATTTAATTGTGCCCAACGTGCCGAAAAAAACTGTCTCGGCACATTTGTTCTAAATCATTTCAGCAATAAAAAAACGTGAAATGAAAGTCCTAGCTGATTGTTATAAGAAACTGCACTAAATTTAAAAATTCAATTAAAATTTTTGTTTATTTAAAATACTTTTCTTGAAAAAATATACATAAGTATTATTATAAATTATTTTAAAATGATGAATTTATACTTTTTTAGATAAATAATTTTAGCTTTGAACCGAATAACAATAAAGTTCTTGAATATTTGTTGATTATAAACATAGATATTATTTTGAAGTTATTTTAAAATTAAAAATAATTTATTAATTTTCAATAGAGCGTTCAGATTTGTGAGTTTCTAATTGAAATTCTAAAATTGTGAACTAATTCCGAATCGTCTTGTAAAATCAATTATTATTCACTTTTTAAACTTTAAAGTACAGTTGAATTTTAAAAATCATGAATTAATGTATATTAACAAGAAAGGTTTTTTATCAAAAATTTTCGATTTCAAACGTATTCAGCGTATTCTAAACTGAATAATATAATAGAAAAAGATGAAAATTTAAGTAATCATTTAAAAAATTGTTGAAATCAAAGTTAGGCAGATTTTTTTTCTTCTAAAAATTTGAAAATTCCCGGTCAAACAATAAATTCATATCATTTCCCGGTTTTTTCTAGTCTCATAAAATTCCCGGTTTCCCGGTCCAGAGGCCACCCAGCTCAAAGATTAAAATTGCTCTTCGCATTTAAATAAAATTACGGTTCAATAGCAAAAAAAGAAAAAAAAATCAAATTCAAGGTTCTCGTGAAAAATTCAAGAAGAAGCAGGTTTTCAAGGTTTAAGCCTTAAAGTGCATTGTGGGTGTATGATACCCCAAGCAATTTTGAAACTCTAATAAACCATACACAATTCGAAAAAATTGAGTAAGTGTCGCCATCTAAATTTAGTTGGAGATACTAACTGTAAGTAAAGTTGTTTAGCGTAGGGTATCTAACACCCAATGTGCACTTAGTGAAAAAGTAATTTTGAAGTCAATTTTGTTGTTGAAATTTTATTGATTTTTGTTTACTTTCTAACGTAAATATATCATATAAAGTGAAATCATTTCTTTTCTTTGTAGATGGCTTATAACTTACGACAGCGCGTCATGCGAGAGCAGACTGTGGATGTGTTGAATAAAATATAATTTTTAGAATACGGTTATATATCTCTTTTTTCGATTTCTTGTATTTTTATAGTATTACATGTCAAAGTTCCTCAAGTTTTACAATAATTTGCACCCATGTTGCAATCTTTTTTTTATGAAAGTACATTATTTCAAAAGTATAGTCATAAATTTCCACGTTAAAATAATTAAAATTGCGTGAGTAATGATTTTGTTAAGTAACAAAAACCCTTTTTTCCACTTGTTTTTTTCAATAATTTTTTTCACAGACTTAAAATAAATAAATGGCTATAAAATTAACTATAATTTATAAAAAATACCTTAAACTATATCGGATAATTTTATTGTGTCAAAATATTCATTAGGGGTTAAACAGTACATGAATAAATTTGCTGGGGTATTGAACACCCAAGATGCACTTTAATTTGATTTTTACCATGCATGCACTTTGAGCATTAAAGAAAATTTAAGAAGTCCAGGATTTCAAGATTGCAAGTCACCCTGAACTGCACTCGCATCACAAAACATCAGATTCTTTTTATTTAAAAATTCCGAGATTTTTTTGAGCAAGATGCAATGAAAATAAGTGAGTGGAACCGACTTTTGGTCCCGAATTTAGCATCATTAACAAAAAAAACTTACTTGTGCCATATTAATGACACCTTCTGCAAGAGTTTTGTACCCAAGCATCGTCCGGTTTTTATATCTCTTTCGTCTCTGGAGAAGAATCAACAATTTATTGCCATCCCTCTTCAGAAAATGTGGATACTGAAGAGCAAATTGAAGTTCCAATTCGGTGTCTAACATTCCTCCAGGGGGTATGGCCATTTCGTTGGAGCGTAATGTCCTTTTTGAGCTCTGCATTTTGACGGCGATGCTAATGGAAGCTAATTCGGAACCCAGGGGTCGAAGAATTACCAGTCGTGAGAGCGTTAAGGAGCAAAGTCTGTAAGAAAAAAAAAAGACATCTTAGAATTTATTCCGATAAACGATTTTTAATTTTCCAAGTGAGTTAAAACGGACACTGAAAAGGGCAAATTATCTATAAATAAATAAATAAATAAATAAATAAATAAATAAATGAATACAGGCGCTGGTGGATTAAATACAAGATTCTGTATGACTGCTTTTTAAATCTAACCAATTTTCTACAAAGTACATGAAGATTCAACTAAAAAAAAAATCCAACCAAATATTGAATGGTTATGTTTTCAATTTGAAAAATTATTTTTGAACTAACAAAGAGAACTAAATTTCGACAAAAAAGTTAGGATTTTAAAGAAAGAAATTAATTTTCAACAATACACGCATTTTCCACTAAAGAAGATTAATTTGAAAACCAAAAATTGAACAGTTACATTTTTAGTTGAAAAATTATTTTTCAACAAAAAAAGGGTTTTAAATTCAAATGATGAATTATCAAGTAAGAAATCAATTTTAAAAAAAGTAGTTCCACTTTAAACTATGTAGTCAAATTTTCAACGAAAAATGTAATAGTTGATATTTCAACCAAAAAATATTTTAATTAAAAACCAAAAGCAGTTGAATTCAACCAAAGAAGACGTATTTTCAACAAGATAGTTAAATATCCTCGATCAAAAAATACTAGTTTTCATCCAAGCAGTTGCATTTTTAGAAAAAAAAATGAAATTTCCCCGACAAAAAATGACTTTTTAAACCAAAAACACGAATTTTTTTACAAAAGATTTGAATTTAAACATTTTAAATATGAGTTTTTAACGAAAACTTTAATATTCGACCAAATAGTTGAATTTTCAAATCACAAAGACGAATTTCATCAAAACATTTGAACTTTTAACCAAAAAGGATGTTTTTTTTTTTTAACAAACTTGTTTCATTTTCAACCAAATAATACAATTATTTTTAACTAAAAAAATAGCCAGGAAGAACAACTAAATTACTAGCAAGAATATTATGTCAGACTGGCCTCAAAACTTCATTTTCAAAATTCCAAAAAAAATTTTTGACCATTAATATTTAAAAATCCCTAATTTTACTCTTAACTATTAATATTTAGAAACCAGAATCTTAATCCTGTAATATTTTTAACACATTTTTTTAAAGCGAAAAAAGCAATTTCAAAGTTTAATTACAAAATTTTAAAGTTACTACCCTTCACTAAAATGCTTCTTAAATGAATTTCCTGACTTTTGCAATATTTAAAAAAAAATCCTTAAACAAAAAGATGACTTTTTAATCAAATACTTGAATTTTCAACAGAATAATTCAATTTCCAATAAAATAATGGAATTATTTTTAACAAAAAGGTTCAAACATCAATAAAAAAGATGAATTTTCAACAAAATAATGATGTTTTTAATCAAATAATTGGAATTTCAGCCTACAAAAAATGAATTCTAAACAAAAAATGTAATAGTTTATACGTCAATAAAAAAATATTAGATTTCTGCTAAGAGAGATGAATTTTAAAGCAACGAAAATAATTAACATAAATTAGATTTAAAAAAACATTAATTCAATAAAGAGTCAAATTTTTCAACCATAAAGACGAATTTTTGACAAATAAAAAATTTTCATTCAAGAAAGAAAAAAAAGTCCATTCAAATATTGTTGAACTTTCAAGCAAAAACATGAATTATCTGTCAAATAGTTGATTTTTCAGTCCTAAAATATGAATTTTCAACAAAAGAAAGTTAAACTTTCAACAAAAGAAATGAATTTTTAACTAAATTGTTGAATCTTTAACTGGATGGAATAGTTAAATTTACAGTTAAAAAAATAATTTTCACGTAAAAGACGATTTCGCTACAAAAAATTGAATTCTAAAACTGAAAATACGAGCTTTCAACAAAAATGTGATATTCGACAAAATAGTTGAATCTTAAAAATCGTTGAATTTTCAACCTAATAATCAAATTTTAAACCTAAAAGAATTTTTTGTCCAAATAGACGAATGTTTAACAAAATTATTGAATTTGCAATCGAAATGGACGAGTTTTTAACAAATTATTTAAAAAATTTACAGAAAAAGTTGCATTTTCAATAAAAAGATGAATTTTCAACAAAATATTAAATCATTGTTATTTTAACAACAACAAAAACGAATTTTCAACAAAAAAGTTAATTTTCAACCAAAAAGTAGAATTTTCAACTATAATTATAAAACTACAACTAATAAAAAATGAATTTTTATCAAAGTTGGTAAACTTTTAACAAAAATGGAAAAAAATTTCAACCAGAGATGAATTTTCAATTAAAACGATAAAAATGATTTTTAACAATGTATTTCAATTTTCAACCCAGAATTCAAATATTCGAATAGAATATGTAAACAATTTGTAAACAATTGCATTTTCAACCCTTAAACATGAATTTCAACCAAAAAATTAGTTTTCTACCATTAAAGGCGAATTTTTAAGTAAAAAGGTTATAATTATATTAGAAATTAACAAAAAATGGAAAATTAACATTATCGGGTAAAAAATTAATTTTAAACAAAAAAAGAACCCTTATGTAAGTAGTTGAATTTTCAAAAAAAAAATCAGCAAAAAATAAAATAGTTACATTTTTAGGTTTAAAACAATTTATTAAAAAAAAATCAGTTTTCAACGAAGTAATTAAAACTTCAAACAGCGAGATGAATTTTCAACAGAAATTATGAATCTTCAACTGGAAGTTAAACTTTCAATAAAAAAATTAATTTTCAATCAAACAAAACAAACACAGATTTTTTTACCAAAAAGATGAATTTGCAACAATACAAAAAATTATGTTTTAATAAGTTGGTTCAACCTTTACCAAAATAATTAAATTTTCTAGCAAAAAAGATGAATTCAAGAACTTTATATCAGGGTAGCCTCAAACATCATTTCCAAAATTCTCTAATTCAAATGCCACAATCTTAAAGCTTGTAAAATTTTTAAAATAGAATGTTTATAAACGGAATAAAATAATTTTAATTTAAAATTAAAAAGTTTCAAATTTATTATCTTTTGCAAGGTTTTTTTTTCAAAATCTCTGACTATTCCAGTCTAATAATATTCCCTGACTTTTGCCCTGAACCACGGCCAGTGTACAAAATAGTGACTTTTCCAGCTTTTTACATGTAAAAAAGAATTCAAGGACTGTTTCAGGTTTTAAAGGAAGATAGACACACTGGATAAAAAATCAGGACATGCCCTAATAAATCAGGACATCTGTTCACCCTATCAACTTTTTGAAGCCCGTTTGTAAAAGGAGTTGTGGTAAGCCAAAATGCAGCCGTGAAAACAAACGAGAAAGGAAAATAAACAAGAGGTTCCGCGGAATGAGGAAAAGCAGGTGGTTTCTATTTTTATTTATTCATAAAAGATTCTTGACTAAATATAAGCGGTGGAAATGTAAGTATAGATCGGGTGGTTACTCCTCACCAAGGCCACCAATCTACACACAAGTGAACCTATGTCGTTTTATGAGAACTTACTGCCCCCTGCATCTATTGATACAAAGAAAAGAAGCTTAAAGCAAGCATTGATTATTTTATTTCAAGGACTGGAAGCATCAATACGAATATATGATTTATTAAGCGTTTATCAAAGATAGATTTCCGAATTGTTTGGAACTCATTCCAAGTACGAATTTCCTGATAATTTCTCACCCTTGGAAAGATATCAAGAAAAAAGAGACAAAAAAACTTTTGTCCCAGGAATGACAGAAATGATTCCAAATAAGTTAAAGGAATTAGGGGCCATCTATAAAAAGAAAAAATTACCCTGGGTCTATAGAATTGATGGGAAATAAGTTAAACGACTTAGGAGCCATCTATAAAAAGAAAAAAATGACACAGGAACTATAGAATTGATAGGAAATAAGTTAAACGACTTAAAAGCCAAAAATAAGAAAATAGTTCTGACCCACGAAATATAGAATTGATTTTAAATAATTTAAACGACTTAGGGCCCATTGATAAAAAGGGAGTAAACAAAAATTATACAGGAACTTTAGAACTGATTGAAACTAAGTTAAACGACTAAGGGGCCATCCATGAGAATTAAAAAAATGACCCAGGAGCTACAAAACTGATGAGAAATAAATTACTTAGAAGACATCCATGCAAAGAGAAAAAATAACTTCGACCCAGGAACTATAAAACTGTTCGGAAACAAGTTAAATGACGAAGGGGCCACCCATAAAGAGAGAAAATAAGTTCTTACTCAGGAAGTATAAAATTGTTTGGAAATAAATTAAGACTTAAGAGCCATTGATAAAAAGAGAGAGAAAAAAATAACTCTGATCCATTAAATATAGAATTGATTGGAAATAAGTTAAACGACTTAGGCGACATTAAAAAAAAGAGACTAAAAAATGACACAGTAACTACAGAATTAATTGGAACTAAGTTGAACGACTTAGGGGCCATCCATAAAAATAAAAAATGACCCAGAAACTATGGAATTGATTCCAAATAAGTTAAACGACTTAGGGGCCATACATAAAAATAAAAATAATAACCCAAGAACAATAGAATTGATTGAAAATAAATTAAACGAATTAGGGGCCATTGATAAAAAAATAGCTTTAACCCACGAAATATATAATTGTTTGGAACTTAGTTAAACATCTTAGGAGGCATTGATAAAAAGAAACTAAAAAAAAATGAGCTAGAAACTATAGAATTGATTGGAAATAAGTTAAACGGCTTAGGAGCCATATATAAAGAGATACAAAAGTTTTTATCCATGAAATATAAAATTGATTGGAAATCAGTTAGAGGACATCCATGAAAAAAGAAAAAATAACTCTGACCCAGGAACTATAAAACTGATCGGGAAAAAGTTAAATGACGAGGGGGCCACCCATAAAGAGAGAAAATAAGTTCATACTCAAGAACTATAAATTTGTTTGGAAATAAGTTAAAAGACTTAGGAGTCATTGATAAAAAGAGAAAACAAATAGTTCTGATCCACGAAACTGATAAAAAGAGAAAAAAATACAGTGAAACTCTACAATAGCCCTCCCTTCTATATCCCTTCCGAGAATTGATGCTGCGCGGGATGTGCGGCTGTCATTCAGGCGAGCAGTCAGGCGTGAACAAACAAAAGCGGAGCGGGCTATAATGAGTTAGTTCCCATCCACCGTCAGCCCCGAAACCGGCGCTATAGAAGAGTTTCACTGTAGCTCTAAACCACGATATATAGAATTGATTTAAACTAAGTTAAACGACTTAGAAGGCATTGATAAAAATAGATTTTGAAAAAATGACCCAGAAGCAGAAACTTTATAATGCATTGGAAATAAGATAAGCGACCTTAGAGGCCATTCATAAAAAGAGAAAAAATATTTCTGACCCAGGAACTATAGAATTTATTGTAAATAAGTTAAGCGACTTAGAAAAAAATAGTTATGATCCACAAAATACAGAATTAATTGGAAATAGGTTAAATGACTCAGGGACCATGCAGAAAAAGAAAAAGGATGACCTAGGAATCTTTTTGTTGAAAATTCAACTATATTGTTGAAAATTGAACCATTTTTTGAAGATTAATTTTTTTTCTTGAGAAGTAACTTATTTAACTGAAAAATGTAAGCATTCCATTTTAGCTGAAGATTGATATTTTTAATTGAAAATTGATCTTTCTTAGTTGAAAATTCATCTACTTGGTAGAAAATTCATGTCTTTCGTTTAAAATGCGCCCTTTTTTGACAGAAAATTAATCATCTTGATTAAAAATTCATCCTTTTTGGTTAAAAACTCAAGTGTTTGGTTAAAAAATCATATTTTTGGTTAACGCGATTCAACTATATATCTTTTGTTGAAAATTCGTCTTTTGATTTCGAATTAAAATCTTTTTTTATTGAAATATCAACTAGTACATGTTTCGTTGAGAATTAATTTTTTTTTGGTTGATAATTTTGTTGTAAAATTTGTTTGTGAATGAACTTTTTTTTAACTCAAACATTTAGTTCAAAATTCAACTAGTTTCAAGGAAAATGCAACTATTTGGTTAAAAATTTATCTTTTTAGTTGATAATTCCACTAATGGATTGAAAGTTGAATTATTTTATTAAAAATTACATTTTTTATTCACCTATTTCGTTGAAATTCGTTTATCATCTGAAAATCTAAGTATTCTATTTTTCCTTGAAAATTTATACTTTAGAAGTTGAAAATTGAACTATTTGATAAAACATTAATATATTTTGTTGAAAATTTGTCTTTTTGGTCGAGAATTCAACTATTTTGTTAAAATAGCATCTATTTTGGTTGACAATTCTTTTTTTTTCTGTTGAAAATTAATTTTACAAAACTGAAAATTTAGCAATTCTATTTCTGGTTGAAATTTTTTTTTAGTTTAAAGTTTCAACTATTTGGTTAGAAATTCATCTGTTTTGGTTGATAATTCAATTACTGGGTCGTAAGTTGATTTGATTTCTTAAAAATTAATCTGTTTAATTCATCAAAATTGTTAGCGTAATTCATGAATGGCCCTTAAGGAATTTCGTATTTATCAAGATTCAAGATGATGGCCACTTCCGGTTTACCCATTCAGCAGCCACAACACGCCACATGATGAAGATTGTTGAGAAGGTCGTGGAAAAACCTCTGCACGAGGTTTTCAAGAGCAACGTAGGATTCCTCCCAGTACAAAAAAATGGCTTTTTAACAAAATAGTTCAATTTTCAAAAAAAAAAAAAAAAAATAGTAAATTTTCAACCAATTGTTAAATTTGTCAACTTGCAAAGATCTATTTTCAACAAAGTGGTAATATTTTCTGTTAAAAGAGATAAATAATTAATAAAACACTTCAATTTCTGACCAAAAAAGGTGAATTTTTAATTACGTATTTTCACTTCAACCATCAGCTAACTTCAATGTGTTAAAAGCTGACGGGAAAACAATAGATCAAATGCATGAAACAAAATTTTATTTCTGTAATATATTTATAATGTACAATAATTATTATCATTTTATTATTTCATTAAATAGTAATTAAAAATTAAAAAATATTTTTCAAATACACTTGTATAGAAAAAATTAGTTTTTACGACGATGTTAGCAAAATAGGGCAAAAATGAACTGAATCCGATGCATTTGGTCCCTTCTTTTCCCCTCAGCAATCTACGAAGTAAAGTTAGCTGTTGATTGAAGTAAAAATACCTATAATTAAAGACTTTAACGTTCATAAAGTAATTAAATTTTGAAAAAAATAGTTCAATTTTTTTTACCAAATATTGAATTTTTTTCATACAAACATGAATTCTCAACGAAAACGGAAAATTTTAAAACAATAAAGATTATAGTAGATAAAAAAGTAGCATTCAAATCAAATAGCTAAATTTTCAAAAAGAAAAAATTATTCTTTAATTAAACAATTTCTTTTACAGCCAAATAGTTGAACTTCAAAACAAAAAAGACGAATTTTCCACCCAAAAGTTAAATTTTAAACAAAAAGATGAACTCTTAATGAAAAACGTAATAGTTGACATGTGATATAATAAGAAACAAATTTTCATCAAAATCGTTACATTTTCAAACAAAGAGTTGAATTTTCAATGTACAAAGATGAATTCTAAACAAAAAATGTATTAGTGGATATTTCAACGAAAAGGATGAAATTTTGACCCAAAGACGTGAATTTGACACCAAGAAGATTAATTTTCTACCAAAAAATACGAACTTTCAACAAAATGAATGCACTTTTGAACAAACAGTTGAGTTCTAAACTAAAAATATAAATATTCAAACAGAAATAGAAAAGTTTAATTTTTAGTTAAGTTTAAAAAAAGAAGAATTTTCAACCAAGAGTATTATTTTTCTACCAAAGTGATTAAAATTTATTACGAGGCATTTTTTTCAGCTAAACCCTGAAGTAATATTGAGTTGAACTTTAAATGACCTCTTAATTGACATCCAGCGGTTAAACGAATCCCGAATTTAGATTTAGGAACCCCGAATTTAGATTTAGAAACCCCAAAAACTTATATATCTATTTTTCTGGATTTATTTATCAGATTTTCTTCAATTTGACTTTCAAATGACCTTGAATCTGATGTGAACTGAAAAGTTCCACAATTTTTTTTGAAGTTGTGTTTTAGTGATCGAAAAAGACTGATACGATTTTGATGATCGAGATATATGTTATATTCACCCACAAGGCTAGTTAGAAAAAGAAGTTCAAAATTTTTAAAATAAAAAGTAAGGGTGGAAGAAATGTTTCAAAAATTTTCCAAAATTTCTCTAAAAAAATGTTTGAAATTTTTTAAACATTTTTTTACCCCTATTTTTCAGTTTGAAAATTGTAATTTTTTTTCTAACTATTCTTGTGGGTGACTATGACATATATTTCCATCATCAAAATCGGTTAAATAGTATTCGAGAAAAATTAGATTTTTTTATTTTACTTTCCCCTTCCATAACTCCCCTAATAATAAAATTTTTAAGTTATCCTTTGGAAGAATGTTATGTAACACGGATGCTCATCTATAGCGGTAATATAAACTTGATACGTGAGGGGGCAAATTTTGCATGCCCCCCCCCCCTCTATTAGGCCTTTGCGAAATCTTTGAAAAATCATTGAGATCTTTGTGGAATCTTATAAATCTAACCAAAATTTGTGCAAAATATTTGAAATCTTTGGGAACTTATTGAACTATTTCTGAAATCTGAAATATATCGGAAATCTTTGTGAAACCTTCAAATTTTGTTCGAAATCTTTTTAATATTTGGTACAATTGTGAAATCTTTGTGAAATCTTTGTGAAAAATTTGAAAACATGAATTTAATACCTGTATAATTGACCCTCCTCCTTTAATTAAAAGTTTTAAATTAATTATCCTTGATAGTTATTTAAAATACCTCTTATACCAAATTTGTTCGAATTCACAAAAAAATGCGTAAAAAAACGATATCTAAAGGTTCCGCCAATCCCATGAAGTATTTTTTAAATATCACTCCCGTAAGTCTGTTTTATAGGGTCCTAAAAACCCGTAAGTGAAAAATGGTGTTTTGCGAGTTTATAGCGTTAATTAAAATCTTTTTGCAGTTTCTGAAAAATAAATTATTTCTAACTCATAAAATACTACATTCTACTTATAACTAGATGTTTAAATAACTTGTTTAAACAAATAATAGATATTAATACTAATTTAAACAAATAGGCTCTCTGCAAAAACTTTAAGGAAAATGCACCAGGTTAGGTGCTGGAAGGCAATTTAGATCAGACGCTCTAGATTGTCTACAAAATTCCATACTTGGAAATCGAACGATTAAATTCATCGGATCGTTTGAATTTCTTCAAAAATCTACCTGAAATCTTTGTGAAATAATTAAAATATTTGAGAAACCTTTTTAATCTATCCGAAATATTTGCGAAAAATTTGAAATCGTTGTGAAATATTTGAAATTTTTTGTAAAATTTTTGAGATCTTTGGGGAATTATGGTAATTTTTCTGAAATATTTGGAAATGTTTGCGAAGTATTTGAAATATTTGTTAACATTTGTAAAATCTTTGGGAAATCATTTAAATCTTTGTGCACTCTTTGAAATCTGCCTGAAACTTTTTTTGAAATAATTTAATCCTTTGCGAAATATTGGAAATGTATGAAATCTTTATAGAAAATCATTTTATTCTTTATGGAATCTTTCTGATATCTTTGGAAATCTTTTCAAAATATTTGGTAATATTTGTGAAATTATTGAAATCATTGAAGTCTTTGTGTAATATTTTTAATCAATCCGAAATCTTTGTGATATCTTTTAAATCTGTAGAGAATCATTAAAATCTTTTCAAAATATTTGCTAATATTTGTGAAATTATTGAAATAATTGAAGTCTTTCTGTTGTAATCTTATAAATCTATCCGAAATCTTGAAAAATTTCATGAGATTTTTGCGAAATATTTTTAATGTTTGTGAAATAATTAAGATCTTTCGCAAATCTTTGGAAATATTTGATATCCTTAGAAAATTGTTTAAATCTTGAAATCTTAGTGCACTCATTGAAATCTATGTGAAATTTTTATGAGTATTTTTAATGTGTCCGAAATCTTTCAAATCTTTGAGAAATCATTGAAATCTTTAGGAAATCATAAAAAATCTTTGTAAAATCTTTGGAAATCTTTGCGAAATCTTTCAGATATTTTTCAAATATTTGGTAATATTTGAGACATTTGTAAAATATTTGAAAAATCATTGAAGTCTTCGTGAACTCTTTTAAATCTATCAGAAATATTTGAAATCCTTAGAAAATCATTTAAATTTTGTGAAATCTTCCTGACATCTTTGGAAATCTTTTCGTAATATCTAAAATATTTAGTAATATTTGTGAAATTATTGAAATCATTGAAGTCTTTGTGAAATGTTTTAAATCTATCCGAAATGTTTAAAATCTTTACAAAATCTTTGTGATATATTTGAAATCTTTGTAAAATAATTAAAATTTTTGTAAAATCTTTCTGAAATCTTGGAAATCTTTGCGCAATATTTTAAATATTTAAAAAATATCTGATAATATTAGTGGAATCATTGAAATCTTTGTGAAATGTTATCAATCTAACCAAAATTTGTGCTAAATGTTTGAAATCTTTGTGAATTCTTTGGGAAATTATTGCAGTCTTTGTGCAATCTTTGAAATATATCATAAATCTTTGTGAAATCTTTTAAACAAATCCCAATTCTTTGTGCAATCTTTGGAAAATCTTTGTGAAAATCTTTTAAATCTATCGGAAATCTTTGCGAAACCTTCAAATTTTGTTTGAAATCTTTATAATACTTGGTAATATTTGTGAAATATTTGGAAATTCATTTAAATGTTCGTGAAATTTTTGGCAATATTAATTTTATACCTGTCTTTATTATTATTGATTATTTACTATCCATTGTTTATTTGTTATTTATGATCTACGTAAAATTTCTGCACAGTATAATATTATTATACCATGTACAAATTGTGCCATTTAATATTAAAAGTCTATGCCTCTGTCCTCACCTAGAAAAAAAGGCTACGCCCTTTCTGCGCAAGGTCCTGTATCATTTTCCACACGGGAATTACAAAAATTGAATTTTCGAAGGCCTGATGAAAAATTTGGATGATGGATGGTTTGAAAGCCACAATTCACTTAATAAAAGATTTGGACGATTTAATTACACTCTCATGAGTGAGAATGTAAAAAGACAAGTTGAGCCTTTGTTTGATTTAGTAAAGTACTTCATCGAATAGAGTGAGTATCTTTTCGAGTATCTTAGTGCTTTTTCCATCAAAGGAAGGTTGGTTTTGAGTGGTAGGAGGCAAATGGTAAATCGAATGTTCCTGGCATCGCATGACGGTAAACTGACGAGGTGGTGTCGTGCGAGACAGACTGGCGTAGGTCGGTCGGTGACACGAGACGATCGATACAACTCGCATCGAATAGAAGCTTCCGAGCTTCCAGCTTGAGGTTGGGCGAGACGAGGGCTCGTTTACTCGTTTTCTATCCTAGTGCCACTACAATGAAGCTTTCCTTTCCTCGCTTCAGGATTACATTGAGCTATCTTGTTCGGTTCATGTGGGTGCGATTCAATCCAAACTAAGTAGGTACTCAGTCCTAGACCCACCCTACTTACAACTACGATGTGACGCATGAATCAGCAAACTGATGAATATGAATGAGACAAAGTGGTGCACGTGTGCTTCGATTTTGAGGGTTTCCGCTCTTTAAATTCTGATCGATCCTCTTTTATTTCTCGCAGAAGTCAAACTGAAAAAAGTCGGTCTTCTTCCAGATTCCGATTACAGAGTAGTCGCAAAACTTAATTTTCAGAATGCTCTGATTTTTTCCTGACTAATTTTTCATTTTTATTTTAATCTTGTAACATTTTTAGCATACAATCTTTTATGAACTTTTATGATTCATTTCAATAAAAAAAACATTACCTTTCCGTCATAGAAGATGATTTTATATTTTAAAAACGATGAATTTGCCAGCGTAAAAGAATAATTTTTAAAAGACAGTTGAATTTTTAAACCGAAAGGTTTAAAAGGGTTTGAAAGAGCCAAAAGATTTCGCGTATTTTGCTGTAATATTGGAATTTTCTATTTTCTGCATATTACTTACGATAAATAAAAACAAAATGACGAGTCCTATTGGAAAATGGTTAAAAGATATTTTGTAGGATTTTTCAAAAGCTATAATTTCTCTTTGAAACTTTTTTTTGTAGTGTGCGTCGTTTGGCAATTCTAATTCTTTCTTAATCATAAATGATAAGAATGTGATAAATGATTACAAATTTGTAACTATTTTTTGGGCGAATAACTTTTTTCAATCAATTTCTTTTCGTGCCTTTTGTCGTTTTTCCAAAAAATTTTCATTTTTATTTTTAATGCCATTTTTATGATTAAAACCAAAACTACGTCTGCTATCAAAAAGTGATCAAAATTTGTTATGATAATCTTGAAGGGCTTTTAAAAAACAAAGTTGATCTATTCTTGACTTTTCTTCATATTTTTGCGTTGTTTGGCTTAAAATTTGGATTTTCGATTGATTTTAAAAATTTTGAAAATGCGATAACTCTGAGAACTTTCTTCTTATCGAAAAAAGTCCTGAGGATAAATTGTTAGGCTTTCTGAGAATTATGAATAGCCGCAGATAACATTTTTAATGTAAAAAAAATGTTCCCAAACATTTTAAAAATGCTCTAACTTTTTGAGTTTTTATCAAAAATGGCTGGTTAACGAACTCGCCAGTTCTTTAAGTACCTAAAAAAGTGAGCCAAAGCTCGATCTGATCCGTTTATTTTTTCAAGAGTTTACGGACGGATGGTCAGGCGGGCAGACAGACAGACGCCATCGTAAAAACTTGAATTTCGGATTCAGGGGGTCTCGAAACGTGGAGATCCGTTGAAAAACTTTGTTGTCAAATTTCGGACCATTGTAATACTTTCTCAATCATAAATTATGAGAATGTAAAAAAGATGAATTTTCTACTAAAAGAGATGGATTTTAAAACCAACAAAACGAATTTTCAAAAAAAAAAAAAAAAAGAAAGAAAGGATTTTCCAGAAAATAGTTACATTTTCACCCAAAGAGATAAGTTTTCAAGAAAATAGGAGACTTTTTAACCAAGTAGTTTAATGTTCAACCTAAAAAGATGAATTCTCAAAAATATATATATAATAGTGGAATTTCTAACAACAAAAAATTAATTAATTTTCAGTAAAAAAAGTTAATTTCAAAAAAAAAAAATGAAATATTAAATAATCAAATTTTACGCCAAAAAAAGATGCATTTTTAACAAAATACGTGAATTCTCAGACAAATAGTTGAAATTGTAACTAAAGAAAAATTCGCAAAATCGAAAATAGTTAAAAATAGAAAAAAATAAAAAATAGTTTAATTTTCAATTAGATTTAAATTTTCAGCAAAATAATTAACCTTTAAACATTACACAGTTTATTTTTCAACCCAAAAAAGATGAAGTTTAAAATCAACAAGACGAATTTTCCAAAAAATACGTGGATTCTCAATAAATAGTTGCATTTTTAACTAAGAAAGATAATATTTATGCCAAAAATGAAAAAGATAATTTTTCAGTAAGAAAGGCTAGTTTCAACAAACAAAAAAACGAATTTTCAAATCAATACTCAAATTTTCAACAAGAGATAAATTTTCAAGAATACAAATAAATTTTTAACAAAACAGCTACATTTTCGGCCAAAAAAGGTGAATTCTTGAACAAGAATATATTAGTAATATTTTAACTCAAAAATATAAAATTTCTGCAAAAAATGTTACTTTTAAATTCAAAAAGACAAATTTGCAACCTTAAAATTGTATTTTGTATTAAAAAGATTAGTTTTTAACCAAAAAAGGGGAATTTTTAAACCATGAAGATTAGTTTTATACCAGAAAAGACGATTATTCTATTATAAAAAATCCATTTTTAACAAAATAGTTGAAATTTCAACTAAAATTATGAATTAATTTCTAATGTTATGGTTTCGACCAGTTAAATTTAATGATGAATCCTTTAAAAAAATGAATTTGTAACAACGCCGCTTCACCCTCATCCAAATAAATCATCATCCGAAAAATATGAATTTTCACTCAATAATAAATAGTAAATATTTCAAACAAAATAGATTTTAATTATAAATAAAAAACAGTTGAATTCAACTAAAAAAGACAAATTTTTTAACGAAATAGTTGAATCACCCACCAAAGAGGATTAAATCTCAACGAAACAGTTGCACTTTTATTCAGAAAAAATGAAATTACTACTAAAACAGAAGCATTTTTAAAATTAAACAAACGAAATGACAAAAAACACTTAAATATTCAACCAAGAAAGACTGAAGTTGAATTTTCAACAAAAAGTTAATTTTCTAGCACAATATAGTATACTTTTCCATAGAAAAACAAATTTTCATCAAAATAATGATATTTTTAACTAAAAATATAATCGCCAGGAAAAAGAAACTGCAAAAAAAGGTATAGAATAAAAGGCAAATAAATTACAGATAAGAATATTATATCAGTTGTTGCTAAACATCTTTAAAATACATCGGTGATCAATTGAAGTGTGCAAAATTTAATTGGACAATATTAACAAGTCCCAGGAAGGCGAGAAAATTCAGGGAGAAGAATTTTTTTCCGCTGCAGGCGCATATGGTCTTAAGTTTGGACTGTGATTAAAAGTTCAATTTTTTTTAATTATTATTATTACACCATTAAGCCATTTCTTTTTCGGGGCAGGCGTGACTGACTCGGTGGGGAATTTAATTTTTAAAAATTCTTTTTTTAGCTATCGAGTTGCTAAAACGATATACAAAAATTTGGTTTGAAAAATGGTTCATGTTCCGAGAAAATCGAAAATGATTTTTTTCACTAAAATAAAAAAAAATTCCAAATCAAGGTTTTAGACCATCTAAAAAAAGGCTTTCATGAGGCACTTTAACAAAGTATCTGTAAAAAGACTAATTTCATAAGAATGAATACAATTGAAGCATTCCTCTGATCTTTGTCAGAAAATCAGGCTGCCACCTAATTGACAACGCGGTCAAGTGGAATAATTGTTTTAAATTTAATTAGGGAGTAATTTTGACGTCCTTTGAATACTACATACAATTAAACTTTTCTAGACTCGCTTGAACACGCCTCGGAAGACTTTGTCATTAACCTCCCGACCTAAGGCTTTCTATTTATAAATTTATCTTTTTTATGATCCACAATAATATCTATTGGATGTATAATTAGGGCCTTCCGGGTTAAAAATATCTGTTAATCATCGCTCATTTCACTCTTTTAATCTGGGACTATTAATCTTCGAATTATTTTCTAATCTTTACTAGCATCGTCATTAGCGTCATTAGTTTTTCAGTTGGCCAGAAATATAAATCTTCAACAAAAAAAGTTATTTCAATCTGAATAGATGCATTTTTTTACGAGTTTTCAAACCAAATTTTCTAACCTGAGATTAATTTTGAGCTAAAATAATAAATCTTAAACAAAACGAATTAATTTTTAATAAAGTGGTTTAATTTTTAACCAATTTATTCTTAACAGAAAAGATAATAGTTGATATTACCACTGAAAAAGACTGATTTAAAATCAAACAGATGAATAAGTCTTAAAATTTGTAAAATTCTTTTAAAACTAACAAATTTTTGACAAATCTTTCACATATTTTTCGAGATTTTTGTGAAACTTTAAAAAAATTTTGAAATATTTTTAAACTTTCTTTAGAAATTAAATTTTTGAAATAAAAAAAAAAACATTAAAAATTTTTCAAGGAATTTTTAATAGACGATTTTTTTCCCTTGAAACCTGGGAAAATTCTTAAAAAGCTTCGAAATTATCATTTGAAAACTTTAAATTTCACTGATTCGTTTCAAAATCTCTAAATATATTATCTTTTAATATAATTAAAATTTTTCTGAAAATTATGGAAAATTATAACATTTTTTAATCTTGCGAAACCGAAAAATTTTGTTATACATATTTTTAAATCTTCTCAAGATTTAAATTATTTTCGAAACTTCTAATACTTCTCTTTTAGTAAAATCTTTCAAAATTAAACAAGTTGCCTAAAAATCTTCCTAATTTTTTATTATTTCTTGAAGTCTTGTAAGAATTTTTAAAATTTTCTTTCAAAATTATTTTTTCAAAGTCTTCTCAATTTTAATTTTTTTTTAATCTTTTCAAACAAATTTAATATCTTTTGAAATAATTCAAACATTTCCTAACACTTTTTGAAATCCTGCAAAGTTAATAAAATTGTCTTCAAATTTTAAAATAAAACTAATTTTTCTAAGTAAGACCCAAATCATTAGAAAAATTCCAGAAATGTCATTATTGTTACTAGTAATTTTTATTATATAATTTTTAAAAATATTTTCAAGTTTTAAACTGTTTTTAAATTTTTTCAAAGCATCTAAATATCTTTTAAACTTACTGGAATTTTGTCTAAAATTTTGTAATATTGAAAAACTTGAACATTTTGTTTCAATTTTTTTAAAGTCTTCTCAAGATTTTAATTCTTTTTAAATCTTTTCAAAAATTGTAAAATCTTTTAAAATAATTAAAAGCTTTCCTAACACTTTTTGAAATCCTGCAAAGTTAATAAAATTGTCTTCAAATTTTTAACATAAAACTAATTTTTTTAAATCAGACCCACATCACTAAAAAAATTCCAGAAATGTTATTGTTGTTACTGGTAATTTTTTTGTACCGGTACCTACAGTGGTACACACTTCGTAAATTAAGATATTCTAAATTTACAAATTATAGCGAGGTAGCAAAATTTTATCATGAAATAAAATGATTTACTTGCATACTTTTATTTACAAAACTGATAATCCAAAAAATTTGAAATATAAAATTTAGGATTTCTTCTTTTTTTGATGTTAGTGGTTAAAAACACGAAAATAAAATAAATAAACAGGAAAATTTGTTTATTTTAGACCCACATGCTGGAAGGTTTTCTTTAAGTCCAATTTTTTCCAGGGATTATTGAAATTGAATATTTTGACTTGTAGAATTTAGATAAAAATAAAAATCGCTATGTTATGGTTTTATCTTTTTATGGCAAAGGATTAAAAAAAGGCAAATAAGGAAAATTACCATTTGCTTATTTACAACCCTATGTTAGAAGCTTTGCTTTTAATCTGATTTTCTTCTATGCTGATTCAGATTGAAGCATGTAGAAGGGAGATCAGAATTAAAATTTGCTGTTTTATAGTTTTTTTCTTGTCTTAGTGGTTAAAAAAAGAAGAAAAAAGAATGAGAAAATTTTAGTTAATACGACCCATATCCTGGAAACTTTTCTTTTAGTCTCATTTTCTTCGGGGATGGTTCAAATAGAAGCATGTAGAAGGGAGATGAAAATAAAATTTGCTGTTACATTTTTCTTTTTTATATATAAGTGGTTAAATAAAGTCAAATAAGAAAAATGAGAAAAATTTGTTTATGTATACCCTTAAGCTGGAAGCGTTTTTTTGTCTGATTTTGTTTAGAGATGGTTCAGATTGAAGCATGTAAAAGAAAGATAAAAATGAAATTGGCTGTTGAATTGTTCTTATTTTTATAATAGTGGAACAAAGTCCCTAAAACTGTTGTCAAAATTGTTTACCTCGAAGGAATAGTTTATTTTTAATGTGAATGAAATTTGCATCAAATAAATAAAACTTTTCCAAATCAACAATATTCAGTGTTTTTCAACCGCGAATAAATAATTAAGTACAACAATTTCATTTAAGTTCGATTTGTGTCATTATTGTTGTTTCGTTGAATTTTTTGTAACTTTGAAAAATATGCTATAAATAAATTGAAAACATCTGTTCTCGTAACAACAACTTTTTAAGAAGAGAAACAAAATGGTTGAGAATATTAGTTAATATTTTTTGGCGGAATGAATGGATTCAAGGGATTCTTTGAATAAATTTATCTTGAGAAATCCGAGCAATTATTGGCAGAAAAGGACTATATCAATATTAATAAAAGTACAGACTCACATAAATCATCCACGGCGTGCAATTGTGCAATTTAGCTCGACTTTTATCCATTATGTGGTTGCGTCCACTAAGTGGAGATTAAAATTGTAAATGACAATTAATGGCTACTGTGCCCGATTAACATACTTTAGCTGGTTTGTGCAGACAATTATGAAAACAGGGCGGCATTGATGATAATGCGACTAACATTCCTTTGAATCTAGATCTTTTTTATTAGAAATTCTAATATTTAGTTAAAATATTAATTTAACCTTTTTTTATTTTTAAACTTTGCTTTCTTTTTTGGATAGAAGATTCATATTTCAGTAGAAAAATAATATTTTTTTGTAAAAAATTTAACTGGCTTGTTGACATTACGGTTTTTTATATAGAAAATTCGTCCTTATGGATTGAAAATCCATATTTTTTGTAGATAAGGCATCTTTTTTGGTTAAAAGTTAATTATTTTGAATTGAAAAGTGTAATATTATATTTTTGGTTTAGAAGTTAAATATTTTTTTTCCAAATTTAACTACGCTGTTAAACAGTCGTATTTTGGTTGAAAATTCCACTACTTGGCTAAAATTTAAACTATTTTGTAAACAAATTTTCTTGATTGGTGTCGACTGTTTTGAAAAAGTCAAATAATTGGTTTAAAGTTAAACTACTCTGTTAAATCCTTTTTCTGTTTTCTTTTTTTGTTTTGTTTGAAAAGTTACAAATCCCACTTTAAGTGGAAATTTATCTTTTGTAGTAAAAAAGTGAACTATTTGGTTAAAAATAAAACTAATTGTTTAAAAATTCAAATATTTGGTTAAAAAGTCATCTTTTTCGGTTAAATATTTAATTTTTCTGTTGAAAATTCATCTTCTTGGGTAGAAAATTCGTCCTTCTGGATTAAACATCAATTTTATTGTGAAAACGTTTTTTTTTAGTCGAAAATTTAATTTTTGTTGTTGAACATCCATCTTTTTGGATATGAAATTGATGTCCTTTCGGATATAATATTCATCATGTGGTAGAAAAATAATCTTTTTTGGGCGAAAATTCATTTTCATTTCATTTGAAATTTAATTATTTTAAAATGAAAAGTCTACAGTTATATTTATGGTCGAGAAATTCAAATTTCAAAATTGTGAAATTCAAAATTTATCTTTTTATGTTAAAATTAAGGTGTTTGTAAGAATTCAGAATGTGAGAATTATAGGTAATTTAGAGGAATTTAAGGGAAATGAGAAGAATTCAATGAAACTCATAAAATTTCATTCAAATTCTTTTCGAAAAATAGAAGGAAATTTAAAAGAATTTTATGAAATGCCTACAGATTCAAGAGGAGTTTAAAAGACTGCAGATTTCAGGATGAATTAAACAAAAACTGAAAAAAATTAATCCAGTGATTTGAATAGAATTGAGCCAATTTAGAAGAATTCAAGAAAATTTAAGAAAACTCCAAAGAATTCAAGAGAATTAAAAAAAACTCAGGATAAATTAATGAGAATTCAGAATTAATTCCAAATAAATTCAGCTAAATTGCAAAAAATATTTGAAAATTTTAACAAAAAAAATAAACTATTAGGTTAAAACATCACTTTTTCTGGATAATTTATATTTTAGGGTTGAAAATTAAGTATTTTGTAGATCAATTAAACAAAAACTAAAGAAATTTAGTGAATGAAGTAATGCAAGAGAATTCTAAAGAATTTTAAAGAATTCAGAATAAATTAATAGAGGTTTAGAATGAATCCCGAATGAAATCAAAACTTTTCAAATAATTAAAATCGTCAAAAATTCCTGAATATTTTTTTAATCTCTTGACAATGTCTTGGAATCTTTAAAAGTACAATGAAGTATATTTCAAACCCTGTTAAATTCCTTTAAATTATTGAAATCAATGATAAATTCCTCGAAATTTTTTGGAATTTCTTTAAAATTTCCAAATTCTCTGAAATTCCATAAAGTAACTGAAAAAATCTTAAATACCTTGTTCTTTTAAAATAACCTAAAATATTTTAACACCTTTAAAATAGTTTGAAATCCCTTGAAGTTTTTCGAAGATCTTGAAAATTATTTGGAATTTTTACAAATAATTTGCAATCAAATTATTGAATTTTAAAGTCCATAAAAAAAGAATTTTTAACGAAATACATTAATTTTTAACCAAAAAGTTAAATTTTTCAGAAAAATGGAATAGTTACATTTCCAGTTAAAAAAAGGAATTTTCATCAACAACCAAAAGAATTTTTAAACAAATAGTTAAATTTTCAACTAAAAGAAGCATTTGTAACAAAAAAGATAAATATCTATCAGGAAAGATTTTTCAGCCAATAAAGAAAAAAAATGTGATCCAAAAGATGGAATTGTCTTGCTGAAAATCCAATCTTTCTACAAAACAATCGAGTTTTCAACCCAACAATATAAATCTTTAACAAAAAAGTTAATTTGCAAAATAAAATTTTTGAATTTTAATGACCAAAAAAAGGCAAACTTTCAATATAAAAATATGAATTTAAATGGATTTTTAACCAAAAAATCAAATTCTCAAGTAAACATTAAGCAGTTACATTTTCAGTTAAAAAAATAATTTTACTCATTAAAAACATCAATTTCAACAAATTAGTTACGACTCTATGTTTGTAAAATCGAAAGATTTTGTATTTGATTCTTTTAAAAATTACGCCGAGGCTGAATTCGGGAAGTGGGTTTCTGCAGTTTTCTCTCTCCTGGCCAAACGTCCAGGCAAATGCGAGTACTTCTAATAAAGTCGGATGTACTCTAAGAAAAATTTTGCATTCAAACAAGACTTATTTGATTCAAACACAACATTTCTTGATTCAAACAAATTTTATTTGAATCAAATTGTAGGTTCAATCAAATAGATGTTTGTTTGATACATACAAAAAATTTTCTGAGTGCAGCCGCGGGTAATTACTAGTTATGATTAAATTCGTAAAGTGGTTCTAAGCCCACCTTAAGAAAAGAAAGAAAATTTTTTCACAAGCTCGTAGCCAGTGAAGTGGACTCGTCTGACGGTATATGTTCTCATGACAAAGGACTTGAATGATACTTAGGCAAAGAGGGTGACCCGTTTATAGAGCTCTGTTTCGCCGGTGTTTTTATATACAAAGCATAGTACATTAGGTTTTTAACCCTTAAACGGCCAAAACGCCACTACCGGTACACTGCTTTTCAACGGCCAATAACTAAGACTATTCGACACTAGAAAAAATTGAGACACATATAT
>NC_046665.1:106389846-106394938 GCF_010883055.1 Belonocnema kinseyi | reverse complement strand
GAAAAACTATGCGCTTTTCGGAAAATTTGTCAAGAATAAAAAGTTCTTGTAATCAGCCGAGAAATACGCCTGAATTTTTCCGGAGCATTTTGAGCAAAATTTTGCATTTTGCAAAAATTGTTCATAAGCGAAATCCAAAATTTTGCTCGAAATGCTTCGAAAAAATTCAGGCGTATTCCTTGGCTGATTACAAGAACTTTTTATTCTTGATGATTTTTCCGAAAAGCGCATCGTTTATTGTAAAAAAATTCATGAATGTCTTCAGAAAAATTTTACCATAAAGACGCCATTTTGAAAATACTAAAACGAAAAATCGATCTTTGAACCATGGATTCTCAAAGTTTAGACATTTATTCCACCCGTTAGTGAGATTCCAGGTTAATTACCACAGTTAATAGGCACGAAAAATCACGTTTTTTTTTGTTTAAACTCCATTTTGGGATAATAAGAAAATTTTTTGAGGAATTTCATTGGCACCGTCGGAAAGAGGAGATCTTAAGCAATAAAAATATATGTGTCTCAATTTTTTCTAGTGTCGAAAAGTCTTAGTTATTGGCCGTTGAAAAGCAGTGTACCGGTAGTGGCGTTTTGGCCGTTTAAGGGTTAAGCGCAGCATTACGGGACTTAAATGGACCAGCTTTACAAGACAACAATAATAATAAAAATAATATGTTCTAATTTAGGAGTCAGAGTGGCACTGGCATCAGCTCAGACAGCGGGTTTATTATTAAACACCTGTCGCATTGTAAGAAACTTTCTAGGCCATCAGGAAACAAGTGACAAAAACCTATGGAGTGACAGTTAGTAGCTCTAAGAACGCATCCAGAGGCGACTGTTATCACCAACGCTCGCGACCGCTGTCTAAGGGCAGCAGCGGTAAAAGATGAACGCCAAACTAGATCATGCTTTTAATTTTTTACCTGCAACATCATCGCGAAATATTTTAAACATTGTATTAAATTAATTTATAACCTCTTCATTTTATTAGGCACTTGAATCAGTTCGCGGCTCTTGATGAAAAACGGGGTTCACCAGATAACAAGTTTTAAACAAATAATAATAAGTTCAGAATCTTTCAAGGGATCTGTATTATCATCAGAGAATAACAGAATTTCTTAACGTCATTTTTTTTTACTTACATTTAAAAAAAAGGCCTTCTTCACTCCACTTCGAATCGAAGCACAAAACTTCCGATGGCCGATGGGGTGCTTTCCCATTAACCCTCTACCGCCCTTAAAATTTTTGTTATTTGTTTACTTTGAGTTTTTTAAGAATGTTATGCCTAAGGTGCAGTGTATATAAAAAAAAATTTTCATCTCATTAGCCTTCTGAATAACATATAAATCGATGCTATAAAAATGCCATTCATCTTAAAGTAATATTTAAAAAATGCCAAGGCTACCAAACGTTACATATATGTCACTGTGAGCGGTACAGGGTTAAGCTACTAGAGAGTTCGATAGGAAAATCAGTTTTTAGAAATACACGTATTATTTTTCCAGGTGTACAAGTGAAATTTTTGAAGGAATATGTATAATCATCAGACAATAACACAATTTCTTAACGTCTTTACAGACTAGCTGGAGCTATCAATTAAAAAAATTTTTAATTAATTTTTTTTCAACGGATCGAAAGAAGATCTTTTTTCAGACAAAATTTAATGAAAAGTTTTTTCAGTTCATAACTCCATCTAGTCTGTAAAGACGTTAAGAAAGTCTGTTATTGTCTGATGATTATACATATTCCTTAAAAAATTTGACTTGTACACCTGGAAAAATAATACGTGTATTTCTAAAAACTGATTTTCCTATAGAACTCTCTAGTAGCTTAATGGGAAAGCACCCCACCAGCCATTGGAAGTTCTGTGGTTCGATCCCTAGCGGAGCAAAAGGAGAAGACACTTTTGAGAAAACAACGTAATTTGAGAAAAGTTCAGAATCTTTATCGCGATAAATTTCTCTTTATCCGAGATTAATCTGAAAGAATGGACATCGATTGAAAGCTCAGTGATCTGAAATTGAAACGTTAGCATTTTTCCAATATAAAATTTTCCCTATCAATAGAGCTGATGACCTACAGATAGGCATAATCAGATAAAATCTGACGTTATAAGACCTCTCAATGGAGAGGTCTACGTGCATTCCAGCTATAATCTGATCCCTAGTCAGCCTGATTTTCAATTACCTGCCCTGGCTGTATATTAATCATCAAATTGATCGTGCGGTGAGTTGAGAATTGGTATGATTGCCTTGTTCCGGAAAGGTGATTGTAACGGAAGCAAAAATGTAATTTTAGCAACATGACATTTGCATGCTCATAAACTAGCACGAAAGTCTCTTAATTCAAGACTTCCTTATCCTTAATCACCTGTCAGCCAATGCAGCCTACAAGTGTCTTAAATCCCTTAATACAGTTATAATCTTTATTTTTAAGCTTATCTGTTTCGAAATCAGAAGTACAAAGGGGGCCGTCGATAAATTGCGTAAGATTTTGAGCCCCCCCCCCCCTAACATTAGGGACCACACGTTTTGACCCCCCACCCACTATCCAACATAATTTTTGCAGCCAAAATTTTTTCGTAAATTTATTTAGGGGTTACCAAAATATTAGGCAAGACGATTTAGGTGGAGGAGGAACTTGGTAAAATCTTCCGTTTCTTATGAATTAAGAAAGTAGTTCAACTTTCAACAAGTTAGTTAAATTGTTCACCAAAAAATATCAATTCTTCTCAAACAATGTAATAATTGATATTTTAACCAAGGGAAGATTTTCATTTGAAATAAAAAATAACTGAACTGAACCAAAAAATACGAATAATAAAAAAATAGTTGAATCTTCAACCAAAACAGATTCATTTTTTAATCAAATATTTGCTTTTTTAAGGAAAGATTAAATTTCAACCAAAAACTCAACAAAAAAACGAATTCGCAACAAAATATATCGACTTTGCTACAATAGTTGAATTTTTGACCAAGAATATTGATTTCATGCCGAAGAAGACGAATTTTCAGAAAAATAAATAAATTTTTAACCAAATAGTTGACTTGCCAATCAAGAAGATTAATTTTCTACTAAAAAGACAAAAAATGCGTTAGTTTCATTTTTATTACAAAAAAAAAATAAATTTCAACAAAGAAATGATTTTTTTACAAAAAAAAACTACTTTTTTAAAAAAGATCAATTTAATACCAAAAAATTGAATTGTCTACTAAACTCCTGGAATATCCACCCTAAATTATAAATTTTGAACAAAAAAGTAAATATTGAACCAAGCACTTAATTTTTAAACCAAATTTTCATAGTTCAAAAAATTAATTTTTAACAAAAAACGTAATAGTTAATATTTCAATTAAAAAATATTATTTTTGATCAAAAACAGTTTAATTTTTAACTAAACAGTTGCATTCTTATACCCAAAAAGTGATTTTCTATTTTTAAAAATGTTGAACACAATAGATTAATGATTATCAATCAAAAAGTTACACTTTCAACTGAGAAGATTAATTTTCTAAAATAAAAAAATTTAACAAATTACATAAAATTTCATTTTTTTCTGAAAAATGTCTTCTCTTCGCTCCGCTGGGAATTGAACCACATAACTTCCGATTTCCGGTCGGGTACTTTCCCATTAAGCTACTAAAGAGATCGAAAGAAGAAGTCTTTTTCAGAAATACACCGATTATTATGCCAGGTGTTACAAGTCGAATTGTGCAAGGAATCTGTATTATCATCAGAGAATAACAGAAATTCTGAACGTCTTTTTAGACTGGATGGAGCTAGGAATTAAACATTAAAATTTGTTTCTGAAAACAATTTAATTTAAAAAATGTTTAATTTATAGCTCCATATAGTCTGAAAAGACGTTAAGAATTTCTGCTATTCTCTCATTTAATAGAGATTCCTTGAAAAATACATAAATTCGGCAATTTCAAGAAATATTTTAGTTATAAATAAAAAACAGCTGAATTCAAACAATAAACAAAAAAGAATTTTCAAGAACATAATTAAATTTTGAACCAAATATAACTTTTCACCAAAGAGTTCCATTTTCAACAAAAAAGATGAATTTTCAAACAAAAACAAGAGTTTTACACCAAGAATATTAATTTACCACAAAAAATGTCAACAATGTACGTGAATTTTCAAACCAAAAGTTCAATTTTCAATTAAAAATATCAATTTTTTAGCCGAGCATAGACAAGCTAAAATCTCAGGAGAAAAAAGTTTGATAAAAAATAATTTTCAACCAAATTGTTCAATTTTCAACCAAAGAGGTGAATATCAACAAAACAGTTGAATTTTCAACCAAGAAGGATGACTTTTTAACAAAAATATTGCATTCGCACACAAATAATAAAATCTTCAACTAAAAATACAATCTTCAGGAGGAACTGCTTTCTTAAAAATTCATTTTTAATTATTTGGTTGAAAATTCAAGTGTTTTGTAGAAAACTCGTCTCTTTGTCTTGAAAATTTAACAATTGCGTAGAAACTTTAACTGTTTTGTAGAAAATAAGTATTTATGTTTCAAAATTAGTTTTTTCTAAACGAAAATTTAACTATTCTATTTTTAGTTAATAATTGATCTTCGTTAATTTCAAAATTTAACCTTCTGTTTGAAAATTGATATAATTTGTTGGAAATTGTTCTTTTGGTAGAAGATTAATCTCCTTGGTTAAAAATTCAGCTAATTGGTTAAAAATGTATGTATTTTGTTGCGAATTCATCTTTTTTAGTAGAAAATTAATCTTCTTGAATGAAAATTTTTCTTTTTGGTTGGAAATTCAACTGTTTTGTAGGATTATCATCCTATTTGCTTGAAAATTCAAATAATTCTTGGGTCAAATTTATTGCCTTTTTTGCATGAGAAAAATGTTTCTTGGTTAAAAATATACCTTCTGGTGAAAATTCGCTTTATCGATATGAAAATTCATCTTTTTTGTTAGAAATTTCATCTTTTACGTTGAAGTTGCAAATATTTTTTTATTTAAAATGAATTTCTTTTCATTCTTAGTTGAAATACCAATTATTAATTCAGCAGATAAAATTCCGAATTTCCTCGAGAGAAGAATTGATTTCAAAAAAGAAATTC
>NC_046665.1:106375331-106389746 GCF_010883055.1 Belonocnema kinseyi | reverse complement strand
TGCTAAAAATATGATATGTCAAAAACTAATATTTAATTCAACAAAGCGATTTTCTCCTCTTAAGCGTTTGGCAATATCCCAAAATCGGATAAAAACTGGGTCAAAGGTTTTAAAGAGACTGTAGAGAACCAAATCTAGCGGAAATATTATTTCTACACAGTAAACATATATCGAGGGTAACTATGGTTTTATGTAAATCTAGCCTTTTCAATATTTCACAACCTTATTAATTTCTTATAAGACCGTTTCTGCGCATTATTTTATTTATAATCAGCTCGGAGAATCCTTAGTTGTAAGTAAGGCAATATATCTTGTAAACAGATCTCTATGACATAAAGAAATGTTTTGTGAGTATATAAACTGAATACTGAAGACGGGTCTGACCTATATGTCGTGAATATCGATGCAGCAGTATATGAATACGTTTCAAGTTTCAACAAAAAGGAACAAATGACAAAAAGCAGCATATTGAAAGAATAAGTTCCTTCAAAGTAGACTGAAAAGTGATATCATCGGATAATAGGAAGCTATTTGTCAAATTAAGACTCTTAAAAAGACTCGGGTTTTGGTCAGATCCACAATACGTATGTCTACAAAAATGCATTGTTTAATGCAATAGGGGAGAAAGATACTTAATTGCTTTAAAAAATATAGATATAAACTATGAGAAATTTGTTTTTAAAAAATAAAAGTAGTTCCTATAATGCCTTAACTTTATCGACAGTTTCGTAGCATATTCTGACTGACATATTGACATGGCACATTTTACGACATAAGTGTTTTCGCAGGTCTAAAGTTTTTTCTGATGCTTGTGGAAAATTTGTTTTTTTCTATGGTATATCATCGTCCACTATAATCAAGGTATATTCATCTTGCATAAAAAGTGCTGAACATGAATGTTTTGATAAATTTTGATTTTCCAATGATTTTCAATGTTTTTCGTGTACCAATATACAAAATTGCCACGTCTCAGGGGGTCTCAAGGCATAAATATTTGATGAAAACCGACGAATTCCAATTTTACAATAAACTAATACCTTCTCAATATAGGATAATAACATACAAAATGTTATTTGACAACGTTTTAGGTATTGCTGGATCGAGAATTAAGTTGTCAACAATAAATGTATTTCTTTAATGTATCCTTTTCATTCTTCAAACATTATAGTCAAGTGTCGACTTCCCCACGATTTTTCGCTCGTCAGATTTTCCATCACTTAACTTTTTCCTAATAATTAATAAACAATTCATCGTGGTTCAAAATCATCAGTAACATTTTGTAGCCAATTAAATTCTCTATCCAACCATTTCTTAATACGTTGTCAAACAGATTTATTTTTTTGAAACTAAAAACGACTTTAACAAAAAGTGTCGGCTTAACCTCATTTTCCCCTATTATAACCACATAATCTCAAGGCAATTCTTATTATAAACACATAATCTTAAGGCAATTATACAAGCCGCAACTGAGAGATTTTTCCGATAAATGTTCTTTATAAATGTATTTGAAAATTGAGTGTTTTTGTCCCTGTGAAACACGATACACAGTGAAAAAGTTACTTTTTTTGGTTAAAAATAACGTACGTCCGGAAACACATGATAATTTTAAGAAAATTCATAATTTTTTATATATTTTATGATTCTGCTAAACAAAGTAATAAAAAAGTGTAATATATATTTTATTATTATTATATTGTACGATCAATGAACAATCCTTAGAAAATAAAAATAATGATTAAATATTATTATATTCACTAAATTCGTTTTTTCTTCAATGCCATTCCTTTCAATTGGGAACTTCGTGATAATTTGAAAACATTCATAATTATTTGATAAATTTCATATTTTTAAAACAAATTTAATAAATACATGCGTTATTAAAGCATCTTACGAAGGGAACGATGTCAGTCCGTTGAATTGGGAATTTCATGATTAATTCAGCAACATTCAAAATTGGTCCATAACTGTTATGATTAAAAGCAATTAACAAATGCATTATTCGGGAATCGGTCTAAAAACTCGTTTTTTCAAATTTGTTTAAATAAAACATGAAATTTATGAACTAATTGAATCTTGCTGAAATTATCACGAAGTTCCCAATTGAGCGGACTGACATAAAGAAAAAGGATTTTTTCCGTCGAGAGATGCTATAATAATTCATGTTCTTATTAAATTTGTTTTAAACAATCATGAAATTATCAACTAATTATGAATCTTGCTGAAATTGTCATAAGGTTTCTAATTAAACCGACTGGCATTGTAAAATTCAAATTTTTCCGCCGAGAAATGCCCGAATAATAAACGAAGAAAACGAATCATAAACAAATCTGAAATTTTGTCAGTTGACAAATTCTTTAATAATGTATTTTTAAAATTAAATTTGTTTATATTATTACGAAAAATGATCTTGAAAGAGATTTTCTTGATTATCCTGCTGTTTCCATCAAAATTTCTTGCAATATAGCTTTAAGAAAAAGTAAAATTATAGAAAACACACAATCAACAAATAATTTGTTTATAAATTTAGTTTTTGCTTATTATATCTTGGTGGAATATCTTTAAGTAATGCAAATATTCGCAAAATATAGGCGAATACAACAAATTAACAAAACTAAATAAAAAATCAGGCAAGAAAACTTTCTTTGAAAAGTTCTTTCTTCAGAAAAGTTTTATAAATATTTGATAAATATCTACTTTTTTAATGTACTATTATTTATTATTTTAAACAGTGCAGTCAATTCTGATGATAAGTTATACGAAAAAGATAACTTTCCTTGCCGGCACGAAGGGAGGATTTTATATATATTCTCGAAAAATTATCATTATATATTATTACATTAAACAACGTATTTTTGGAGACGTTTTATGAATTCGGCGAAAACCAAAGTTGTTTTAAGAGCCTTACATTTTAACAAGAGGGACCATTTGTGTTTAAATGAAATTGAAAAGATATTTAAGGGGACAATATTTAGCGAAAGCGAAGCCAAAATTTTAATCTAAAAATAACAAAATGGATTTTCAAAAATAGTAAAATTCTTTGAATGACTGTATTGCTACTTGCTGGTACCTTAAAAAAAAAGAACAATGCATAGAAAATAAAAAATAGATAAAAGACAACTTTGGATAAACAGATTAAAAATCAATACTGCAATACTTCTTAGACTCTATATCAATAAATAATTAGTATTAATTTTTTACTATCAGGAGTTAATGGCTTGAAATCCTAATTAGAATTTAAATGATTTTCCTTCTGTGTTGTCAATTCATTATCTAAAGTTCCATTGGACACGAACATTTAATATGAAATGCTTCAAATTCCTAAGATTTCAAGTCGAAATATATTGCATTTTCAAGGAAATAGTTTAAATTTCTTCCAAAAGAGATGAATCTTAAGACCTCAGACGAATTTTGAATAAATGAGCTGGATTTTCACATTTTTCACTGTCGAAAACATTATAAATATAATTTTGATTTGTTTTATACATCTTTTGTATTACACAAATAAAAGTTCTACATAATATTTTCCGCACTATAAGCTTAAAAAGGATGATTTGCAACCAAGAAAGATATTTTCAACCAAAAAATTCAATTTTCAACAAAAAATTTAATTTAAAACAAAATAGAATTTTGAAGAAAAAAAACGGATTTCTGTAGGAGACAAATTAATTATCAAAATAAAATTCATTTTTAATCAACTAAGATGAATTTTTTTAACGAAAAGAGATTACTTTTTCAACATAAAAGGTGAATTTCCAATCTAAATGTACGAATTTTGTATAGAAAAAAGGAATCTTTGAAAAAACAGGTAAAGTCTCGATCAAAAAAGATGAATTTTTAACAAAATAATTAATTTTGTAACAAAACAAGATGAATGTTCAACTTATAAATATTAACTTTCAACCATATCGTGGAATTTTCAAAGAAATAGTAAAATTTTCAACTAAATAGTTGAATTACAAGAAAAATAATTTTACACCAAACAGGTGCATTTTTAACCAATGATTTGGATTTTCAAGCCAAAAAGATGAATTTTTTAGGAGAAAGTTGAATTATTCATCTGAAAAGTTGAATTTTCAAGAAAAAAGACAATTTTCAACTAACTATTGCATTTTGAAGCAAAAAAATAATAATTTCAAACAAACATTTGCACTTATAACCAGATACTTCAACTTTTAAGCAAAAGATAACAAATATTCGTCTTTCTATATTCAACGAAATAGTTCTATATTCAAGCCAAAAAGACGAAATTTTGAGAGGACAGTTGAATTTTCAACTAACAGGTTCAGTTTTAAACAATAAAGATGAATTATGTACAAAAAAATGGCTTATCTACTAAAGAAAATGAATTTTCTAAATTAAAATTATTTCTACGAAAATATTTACATTTTCAACAAAATAGTGGATTTTTTAACCAAATGGTAGAATTTTCAAGTAAAAAAGACGAATTTCTTAGAAGACACTTGAATTAGCAATCTAAAGAGACTAATTTTCAACAAAAAATATAATTTTCAACCATTAACATAGTTGACTTTGAGAAAAAAAAATGTATTAATGTTCAACCAAGCATTTACATTCAAAACAACTTAGTAAATTTTCTATGAAACGAGACGAATTTTCAACCAAAAGGTAGACTTTTGAATTAAAAATAATTAACTTGTAGCAAAAAGAATTGGATTTTCAATTGGGTTTTATTAATTCAGTTCGCATTTAAGACAGCAAAAAGAAGAAAAGGAGAAATTATTTAAAAACACCTATGCGGTGTTGCCGGTTCCAGACGCAAACGCACTCCATTTTCAATTACAAAACAAACAAAAATATTTCCAGAAAAAGCTCTCTGTCCAAACGGGTATAATTGCCTTTAGATTAGGTGGTGAAAATATTATATCAAACAATTCATCCTTGTAGACGTATTTAGAATCTAGAGAAACCCTAAGCCGTTTGCAGCACTTTAATCCATGACACTCGGGGAAAAAAAATTTCTTCATTCAGCAAGATCGGCTTGTTTACCACATTTGGTTGATTTAAAATAATATTTTGATTAAACGTAGAAAATTTTTCTTCAGATGACCAAATTCGTTTTCTACACTCAATCAAAGTGCTTGGTTGAATCGGTTTATTGATTTCAGAAAATATTTGATTGATTCAATCAATTTTTTCAGTTTGATCTACAAAATAATATAAGAGAACATTTTACTAGAGCCTAGCAACAGATTTGGTCAATTCAGCTCAAATCTTTTATTGAAATCACATTAAAAGCGACCAACGCATGCGGACTTGTTACGATCGCATAGACCAAAACTGCGATTTCGTAACCCGCGGTTTTGTGATTTCTAGAATTGCTGGCCTAGGCAGTTTCTCAGGGGGAAGGGCGAGCCACGATGTTGAATTTCGTCTCGGAAGAGCCGCAGGGCGCTAGTACTCAGTCGTGTATATTGCGCAATATTATGCACTCAAGTTGGAAACAGGTCAGGCGGCCCTGACTGTTTACGTTTCGATTCCCCCGATTTAGTAACAAGGCTATTTGCAAGCAACTTCCGACACTGTTACTAAATCGGGGTTCTGGTATACTTCAATTCAAGATGACAATCCACGTGCAAGAGTTCGTAGCGACGCGAAAAAAAAAAACAGAAAAATGTAATCCGTTAGCATCTTGGTGATCCTTATCAAGATAAGTGATCCAGAAATAGAATCTATTGGTATTAAGTGCTTATGTGAATAATACGCGAGATTGCTTGGCACTGTGCGATTACCTAAGATAGTGTGATCAATTTCTTAATAAAACAACAAAACGTTTTTTTAAATCCAATAAACAATTAATCCGACACAATTTCCGACAACAGAAGCTTCCTGTGGAATTGTCTCTTCTTGTAAAAATTCAACTAATTGGTCAAAAATGCAATTTTTGTGATTGAAAATTTATATCTTTGGATTTAAAATTCGACTGTTTTGTGGAAAATTCCTTTATTTTTGGCTTGAAAATTTAACAAGTTCGGTAGAAAATTCAACTATTTGCTAGAAAATTCGTCTTTTTGCTAGAAGCTAATCTTTTTAAGTGAAAAATTCAACTATTTGGTTAAAAATATATGCATTTTGATGAAACTTCGTCTTTTTAGGTTTACAATTCAACTCCTGTATTAAAAGTTTAACTATTTTCTTAAAAATCCATTTTTTTTTAATATTCATAATTTGAGTATAAAATTCAGGTCTTTGACTAAAAATTTAACTACTTTGTTGAAACTATGCTTTTTCGGAGTATAAGATAAATTTTTAAACTGCAAATTCAACTATTTCGTTAAAACTTTATGTAGTTTCTTGGAAATATATCTTTTTTGGTAGAATCTTCTTGGTTGAAATTGAACTTTTTAGTTATAAATGCATGTATTTTATTTGAAGTTTCTTTTTTTGATGTGAAAACTATTTTTTTTAATGAAAATGTAAATATTATTTATAATCTTGATTGGTAAAATCTTCTGGATTTATGATTCAAATTTTTGGTTAAAAATTCATGTATTTCGATGAAGTTTGTTTTTTGGTTAAAAATAATTTTTTGAATTAAAATATTAAATTAAAAATAAACTTTTTTGTTTGAAACTTCATATTTCCGAGTTAAAAATTCACCTCTTGTGCATAGAAAATTCGTATTTTTTTTAAATTCAATAGCGTGGTAGAAAATTCAACTCTTTTGTAGAAGATTCGTTGTTTCTTATATTAAAGATTAATTTATTGTATACAAATTTAAATGTTCCATTTTTAGTTACAAATTCATCTTTTTAGTTTAAAAATTAAACAATTTGGATGAAAATGCATAGTATAAATTTATTAGATTAAAAATTCATAGTATAAATTTATTAGATTAAAAATTCATTTTTAGCATGAAAGTTTCACTATTTGGTCTTGTATGGTCGAAAATTATTCTTCTTGGTTGAAAATTAATTTTTTTTTCTCTTAAAAATTCTGCATTTTGGATGAAGTTATTTTCTTTGACTGAAAAATCTTTTTTGTAGAGAATTTAAGTCAAGGAAATTAAAAGGCCTTAAGTACATTTTGTACCTGATATACAAATTTTTAATTTGGTGTCTTAAATCTTAATCTCCACCCCCCTGGATCCGCCCTTCGGTATGATTCAGGTTAAATCAACCAAACTCTATTCTTAGACCAGCAAAAAAACTAATTTTGAATTAACTACAGTCTTAAATTAAATCAGTGACATTTTCACTGATTGAATCAGTAATTTAAATTATCACTGGTGATTCTGTGATTTTCCGACATTGACAGAGTGAACCAGGAATTAACTCAACTAAATCTTAAAATCAAACAGTGAAATCGTGACTGTTTGAATCAGTATTTTTTAATTGTCATTGGTGAACCACTAATTTTCCTGCTGTGACTGAGCGAATCAGTAAGTGGCTCAACTAAAACAGCGTTACTGAATATACCAGAAATTCGTTACTGAATGTGCCAGAGACTCCAAATGATAGATATAAGTATCGACATATTTGGGTCTTGGCTGCAATAAGCCCTCTCTTAAACTGAATCTGTGAAATTTTCACTGGAAAATCAGTATTTTGAAATGTCACTGGTGAATGAGTGATTTTCCGACTATGACCGGGCGAACCTGTAACTGCATCAACTCAAACAGCGTTATTGAATACACCAGTGACGCCAAATGATAGATTGAACCAGTGAAATGTCACTGATTGTCAGTGACTCAATTCTAGCTATTTTAATCAGTGATATAACACTGGAAATCCGTTAATTTTCCTTGATTCATTTTAAGAGTAAAATATTCTTTTTGTTTGAGTAAAATATTTTCTTGGCTTAAACAAAAGTTTTACTTCGCACAACCAAAATACCTGCTTGGCTCAACCAACAGACATGATATAATCAACCAAATTCTATAAACCAAAAAATTTTTACGGGTAAATCAAACCTTTTTTTATCCTTTTAATAACCATATTCTATGATTGATTCAAGCAAATCTTTCTCTGGGTGCATTTAAATTCGATTAATGATTTATTGTTAATTTTCTGATCTCCTACTACTTTCTTTTCAAATTCTTATAATAATTATTTTGAGTTTGAAGAAACATTGCTAGAATGAAGTATCGATTGAAAAGAAGGAACTTGTTTTCATTATTGCGACTGCAAATTCAGACAGCTCTATTTACGATTGTCTATTCGATACATGACTGAGCTGCAGCCGTACGTGTAAAAAGCTTTCGCAATTATTTAATCCGAAGTCGGTTCGCGGTCTTGTACGACGCGACGCGACGCGACGCTCTTCGAATAGTGAAAACCCAGACTCTCGGATGCATACTCAATTTGCATTGCGCACTGCGCCAATTCGATTTTCTAAGCTGCCAGATCCAATAGATCAGAATTTGCAGAAATTCTCATTAATCACTCGAGAGCAATATCACTCGCTTCAGAGAAGAGAGAAGTCCAAAACTCACCATGGAAATTATTTCGCCGACCCTGTTCACTTCCAATCACCAGCTTCGATAAGTTAAAAATGATTTGGCTAAAAACTAATCTCAGTCTGAAAAAGTATAAAAAAATAATAAGGCTACAAAGAAATAATGTACAAATTATGTGATAGTTATATTTTATGTTTCTTTCGACATGAAGCTTTGAAGAAATACAATTTTTACTTTGTACCTCCTTAGCTGCATTATTTTTTAGTAATTTTTTATAGTAAGTCTGGGTTTTTTAGATAAATTATATTGCATTTACAGAAATAATTGGCAAATATAAAAAAATAAAGAATAAATCAAATCAAATAAAGAAAACAAAATTAATATTAAATTTTCAAGATAAATAGACAAACTTTTGACAAAACAGTTGAGTTTTCAAAAAAAAATTAAAAAAAAAAAATTAATTTCCAACAAAACTGGCGAATATTAAACAAAAAAAGGAATTCTCTACAAAAAAGTTAAATTTTCAACTAAAAACGATAAATATTTAAGTTAAATGGAACAGTTACATTGTTAGATACAAAAAATGAGTTTGCAACAAAAAAAACGAGCTTTCAACGAAATAGTTCACTTTTAATCAAAGAAATAAATTTCTACTAATATGATGAATGTTGAAAAAAAATTAATTTATAAACAATTTTTAATCAAAAATGCAACAGTTACATTTTCAGATAAAAAAAAAACATCTTCCATGAAAAAAAAATTAACAAAATAGTTAAATTGACAACTAAAGAAATAACATTTCAGCTAATGAGATTACTTTTCTACTAAAAAAAGATTATTTTTCGACGAAGAATATTTGAGTTTTCAAGAAAATACTACAATTTTCAACTATAAAAAATCAATTTTATATTTTAAGTAGAACTGTTTAATTTTCAATTGAAAAACCTACAATTTCAACAACAAAAAACAGAGTAGTAAATTTTTAGTTAATTTATTAATTTTGAATTTAAAAAAACACAACTAAATTTTTAAAAAAATAGTTATATCAACCAAAAAATTAATTTTTAACTAAAATGATGAACCTTCAACAACACACGGTGACCCAATAGTTGTCTTTTCAACCGAAAAGATTAATTTTTAGCAAAAGGACAAATTGTCAACAAAATACATAAAGTTTGTACTAAAAATTATAAATTTTCAATAAAAAACAAAATTTCCACAAAATAGTTCAACTTTTTAAAAAAGTTGATTTTTCAACAATAAAAAAATTAATTTTCTATCAAGAAAAAAAATTACTAAACAAATTACATAAAGTTTCCATTAAAAGAGATAAGTTTCAAGTCATAAAATTATTTTTTAGCAAACAAAAAAACAACGAATTTTCCACAAAATAGTTAAATTTTGAACCAACAAGTTGACTTTTAACCAAAAACATGAACTTTATATTAATAAAGACGAATTTATAACAAAATAGAAGAAGTTTCCACTAAAAAAGTACATTTTAACTAAAAAATTAATTTTGAACAAAATAAAAAAATTTTTAAGAAAATAGTTGAATTTGTATCCAAATGGATCATTTTCAACCAAGACAATTAATTTTCCATCTAAAAAATAACTGTCAATGAAATAAAAACATTTTAACAGAAAGAAATTTTTTCAACAAAAAAGTTAAATTTTTAAACAGAGATGAATCATCAACCAGAAAAAGAATTCTTTAAAAAAGTATAATTTTTTTTATTTCCTATCAAAAACAGTTGAATTAAACAAAATAATAAGAATTTTAAACAAAATATTTGACTCCTCAACCAAAACTATTATTTCAAAACCAAAAATAAAAGTTAAATTTCCAATAAAAAACGAATTTTCAACAAAATAGTTACATTTTCAACCTTCTTAAATTTAAACAAAAAGTTAATTGAATTTATTGATTGAAATTCATTGTTTCATTAATATAGATTCATTTTCGATTTAAAATGGAATCGCTAAATTTTTAGTTAACAAAATTAAATCATCAATAAAAAATGGATTAGTTAAATTTTCAACAAAATAAATGAATTTTTAACTAAAATTATGAATCTTCTATAAAAAATGTGAAAGCAAATCTTGCAGTATTTCATATTTGCTTCTCTTGACTTTTTTTAACGATTAAAAATATGATCAGATATGAAAAAATCATTTAATAATTATTTCAAATGAAAAATTCTTTTCTATTTATTTTTGGTTGCAAAACCATTTTGAATTTTCAACAAAACTTATTTCCAGATCGATATACTTTCTAAATAAACTTTTCAGCGAAATTTCCAATTCGGAAATTCCCAGAATCTTTTAGATATCTTTAGAATGAAAAATGCATTGAAGGGAGTGATTCTTGGAATCACGAAGGAAATACTTCAATGACGGAGGAGAGTTTTTATCAGAATTTTCACTTTATAATGTTGGTCGATAAATTTTACTTTTCACGAGGTGAGCTAAAGAAAGAAGGAAATATTTCTGGTACCATTTGTTTTGTGAGTCATCGGTCTGCAATCCATTCCTTCTAGACACTTCCTCTCCTTATATTGCTTCCTTTTGAAACGAAGAATTGCATACTTGCACTGATTATAGATACCGTGCAACAAATGAAAGGGACAAGAATTAATGGCAGAAGAGCCTGCGAGGAATGCAATCTAAATAATCGGCGCCGAGAATTGCATTCGTAGTTCCAGTGGCAAGTGCCAGACGACTAATTGAATGTCATTGCCTAAAATTTGTTTTATAGTACTCTTTTTTACTGAACCAGTGAAATTGTCACTGGTTGAATCAGTATTTCGAATTAACACGGATGAACTTGTCATTTTCCGACTTTGATTGGATGAACCAGTAAGTGACTAGACTAAAATAGCCTAACTGAATATGCCAGTGGCGCTGAATGATAGATTTAACCAGTGATGCTGCGCTCCAGGCGGCCTAAACATGAATCTCCAGTTGTCTGGTTGACCTAATGACGGGCCTTCTCACAGATAGGCACAATATAATATTTCCTATTATATTGCAGCACGGCCCTAATTTAATGCTGTGAGTGTAAAAAGCGGTCTTTAAAAGAAAATTTTGCAAGGGTTAGCACAAAAGTGATGCATGATAAGTGTCATACCTAACCACCTGACGGATAAGAACGCGTATGACCAGATGACTACTAGTACTGAGTAACCAGTGAACTTCACTGATGAAACCAGTGACGGAATTCCACTGAGTGAACCAGTGAAATTTCACAGATTGTTATTGACACATTTCTGGCTGTTTCAAACAGTGAGATATCAGTAGTTCATTTCAAGAGAGTACGTTGATTCATCATGGTCAAGCAACCGCTACCCGAATTAGAAGAACCTTTATCACCTTTCAACGAAAAAAATTTGTACGTAAAAAAAGTCAAGAAGCAGTAGCTGGGTTATTGATAGATTTTTATAAATAATTTGCGAATTTTTATAAATAACTTATTAAGACGTTAATGAAGTTATTCAACTTTCCTCTCTTATAGTTTTCCTCTACTCATACTACTTTCCCCTCTTCTTCCCTACTACCCCTTCTTCAACCTTTGAGACCCCCCTGTACCAACTTCTTCCTCCTCATCTTCTCAGCCATCAATGTCATTCCTTTAGTCACCAACACTACACTGTTAAAAATGTGATGAATTTTCATACACGTTAATGCATAAGGTATATTTGAAAATTAATACATTTTTAAATTAAAATTAACTTAATACACATTTATATTAAACTTATTTACTATGTATACCAAAATTAATATATCTGTGTATAAAAACTGAAATAATACCCATGTGTATTAAAACTAAGCGATAGCGCATGCGTCGCGCAACGCTGCCGGCCCTAACATGTCAGCTGATGAGTGCTTACCCTTACAGTGAGTCGACAGTCGCCAGTTTGTTTGAAAAGGTAAGTTAATTTGGTTAAATTAATTAATTTAGTTCGTCTTGCTTTTATTTTGATCCGCTTTTTGCCCTTGACTCATTTTCGGTCGTGAGGCTGGTTCCTTAATTCCACGTCATGTATAGATAACCTAAGAAATATATATTTGAATTAGATAACTAATGAATATTTTTTAGGTTATCTATATTTTCTTTTATTTTATATTTTATATCAAGTGTACCCATAAAAAAATATATTTTTTTTAATCGGGTTGAAATTTCGCTAAATCATAGTCCTAGTGAAGCTACAATAATTCACGAAAACATAGGTTAATTTATCAACCAGTTGTCAATACATGGGGGCCTGAATTTTCCACTTTTTCAGATGCTTTTTCACCTTCATGTTAGTACGTGAAGTACATTTAATTTGAAACATTCAAAACATTCTATAATAAATTGTTATTTTTCATGGCCTGCTTTTTTATAGGTAAATCATTGTATGATGACGATGCTACATGCACAGTTGTGCTAGAAAATAATACTTTGATGTTCTGTACATCTGTATTAGAATGATTCTTGATCACGTTGATTTCTTATTATGTGTATGGATACAAGTATCCTAAAGGAATAGAATCTACTTTGGAATTTATACGGAGGTAAGATACATATCCCTTATGTTATTTGAGACCCCTGAATCCGAAAGACAGGTATTTACGAATGTGTCTCTCTGTATGTATGTCTGTTTTTGAACACGATAACTTTAGAAAAAATTAATCTTTTAAATTGGCCTTTAGTACACTCGTTTAGTGTCCTAAATTAAAGGTCAAGTTCGGTAGCCAGCCATTTTGGATAAACATTAAAAAAGTGGGCACATTTTCAATACTTTTGGGACCACTTATTTAAATTCAAAAATTCTTCGCACGGTTATTCATAGTATGTAAAAATTTGAACAATTTATTCTTATCACTTTTTTCATAAAATCCAAAATTACCAGAGTTATATGATTTACAAAATTCCAAAAACACACGAAAATGAAAATTTTAAGCCAAATGACGCAAGAGATGAAGTCAAGAGAAGAAAAATGTTGCTTTTTGAATTCCCTAAAAGATTATCATAGCAACTTTTTGAATTTTATTGAAAAATCCAAAATTCAAATTTTTACAGCATAAAATATAATGAAAAATCCAAAAATTACATTTTTCTGCCAAACTATGCAAAATACGGTGAAAGATGAGTACACAAAAATTGTGCATTTGAAAAAAATCTATAAATTTATTCTTGACAAACAAATCATTTTTACATTCTCATCAGAGAAAGTATTAGACTTGTGTAAAGTTGGACCCCCCCCCCCTAGTTTTTGTCAAAAGGTCCACGTTTTGAGACCCCCTGAATCCGAAAAACAGGTTTTTTAGAATGTGTCTGTATGTCTATCTGTCTTTATGTCTGCATGTCTGTGAGCACGATACTTACACAAAATTAATCTATTAGATTGCCCTTTGGCACACTCTTTTAGTGTCCTAAGCTAAATGCCAAGTTCGTTAGTCAGACATTTTGGATAAAAAACTAAAAGTGAGCCCATTTTGAAAATTTTTTAGTACACATTTCTTCATGGTTCAAAAATTCTCTGCACAGTTGTTCATAGTATTTAAGAAGAAAAATGTTACTTTTCGCTAGCCCTACAAGAATATCATATCAACTTTTCAAATTTTTTTCGAAAAATTGAAAATTCAAATTTTGACCGCACAAAAACTAATAAAAAATTGCATTCTGCGGTCAAACTATGCAAGAAAGGAACAAAAATTATTAAACAAACAATGTGCAACCAAAAAATACTTATATTTTACGACACGTGTTTTTTTTATTTATAAAAAAACATTGCAAATACAAAAATTAAATTTTTTGGCACTCGACACACGCTAAGCAAAATAAATAGATGACATTTTTTTACCGAAAGTAGAACAAAAAAATTTTTATTCATGGTTTTTTTTTACAATAGATCTATGACTTTATAAATTTTTCCTGATTCAAAATGTATGTTAAAATATATGTATTCAACTTGGCGGAACAGCTGAACAGATTCACAAACTTATTTGCATTA
>NC_046665.1:106365799-106375231 GCF_010883055.1 Belonocnema kinseyi | reverse complement strand
TAAAAAAAAATGTTTGGTATCATTCTGACCCTAGACCCAAAAATATCTAAATGACTTTCTTGCAATTAACTACATGAAGTAACTAATTAACTACATTTTATAGTATACTAAAAAATCTCTCTTTATGTAGTTAATTGCAAAAAAGTTCTTGCACTGTTAGAAACTGCTGTATTAAGTTTAATACACATGTATTGGAAGTTTTTTTCGGATACGTATATTAAATTTAAGATACCACCAAATTTGAAAGTTCAAACACACATGTGTATTAAATTTAATACAGATATAATATTGAATTTAATACACATGCGTATGAAATTCAATATACATCTGTATTAAGTTTTAGATGTGTGTTTGAACCTTAAAATTTGGTGTAATTTTAAATTTAATATACGTATACGAAAAAAATTCTCATACATTTGTGTTAAACTTAATACATAAATTTGTAACAGTGTAACCTACTAGCCACCCCTTTACTTCCATCACTAGACACCATTACATCTAATCATTTCCCTACTTCCCACACTTCACAGTAATATAAGATGATGAATTTTGAATGTAGATGAATTTCATTTTTGCATTACATTAGGTCACTTAATTTCAACCAGAAATGGAACTTAAGTGCAGTGTCTCGTATCTGATATAAGAGTAATATGATAATTAACTGACAGGTATGTTGAGTTTGGGATGATTTTCATTCGCGTGCTCTGAAATTCAATTTGTGCTGGCAGAAAGGCGTATGCGAAATGAGATGCGATGATGCGCAAACACTTAAACGGATTTTGGCGATTTTAGAAAAGGAGCCAAGACATCAGCTGAGAGTAGCCAATATGGCGTCGATAGCGCTGGATAGTAGCGATCAACACTGAGCTCATGATAGTTGTTTCGTCAACGTTTCCTATTTTGTCATATGTACTCAGATCTATAACGGATTTTGAGTATAAATAGAATAATGGTACATATGTGATAAAAAAGATATGAAAAAGGATTGAGGATTGACGTTCTGTACCTGGTAGCTTGAAATTGATATAAGTGCCTTGTTTAGTGTCATTAAGTACTTTTTTCCTTCTACTAATCTCATCGACTTGGAGCATAAAACAACTTGATTTATTTAATGCTCAGATTACAAAAAAAATGTGACTTTCAACCAAGCGCGTTACTTAAAGTCACGTTATCATCATAAGTTGACTTTCAACTGGCGAATGATCCTTTTCGTTACATCTGAAAGTCAACCGTCTTTTTCTACTGAAATTCAAATTCTTTTATTACTGTGTTCAATTTACTTCCCCTCCCTAACTTCCCTTAAATTCCTCTACTTTTCCCTTCCATCATTTCTCCTATTTTACCTTTCGCATAACCCTCTTCTTCAACTTCTTCCTCCCTACCTCTCCGGTCATCAATCCCCCCCCCCCTACTCACACGCGCTTCCCTACTAGACCTCCCTTCACTTATTTCAATAGCCACCTTAACATCTAATCAGTTCCCCTACTACCGCTTACTTCTATTCACTTTTCTTCCCTAATTTTCTCTCAATACCTAAACTTTTCCCACCCCTCATTTCCCTTTTTCCCCTACTTCCGCTCTCCTCATCACTTCTGACTTCCCATACTTCGCCATCCCTCTTTTTCCTTCAAGAGAAAAAAGTAATATTGACGAAAAGACACCCGAACGAAACTGTAAGGGTTTCTGTCTGGGGCTACGAAACAGAGTTGGGTAGTAACTTGCTACAACTAAATTACTGAAAAGTTATTAAGTTACTTATAACTTTTAGGGTAAGTTAACTACAATTTATAAAAAGTAACTTGTAACGTAACTTAGTTACGGTTTATGAGTCAGTTATGGGTAGAAAATTATTCTCTTTTGGTTGAACATTCAGCTTTTTGTTTTAATTCGTATTTTTTTATTGAATTCAACTGTGATTGATTTCAAATTTATATCTCTTTCGTTCAACTATTTGCTTGAATAGTAACTTTTTTGTACAAAATTCATATTTTTAGTTCGATGAAGGAACTATTTTGCAGAAAACTCGTCTTTTTTAGTTGAATTCAAATGTGTTGGATTTCAAATTAAAATATTTTATGGTTGAAATAATATAAACTATTATATTTTTTGTTGAAAATTCATGTCTTTTGTTAAAAATTACACTATTTTGGTAGAAAGTTCAACTATTTGTTTGAAAAGTAACTTTTTATTTGAAAATTCATATTGATAGTTCGAAAATGCAACTGATTTGTAGGAAATTCGTCTTTTTGGCTTGTAAATTCAACAAATTTGTTGGACATTTTTTTTCATTCTTGGCTCAAAATTCGGCTTTTTCATTTTAAAACCTACATATTTTGGTAAAAAAATCTAATATTATTGTTGTTAAAAATTCCATTATTTTCATAGAAAAGTAATCTGATTTGGTTGAAAGTTAACTTTTTTGTTGAAAATTCACATTTCGGGGTTGAAAATGCGAACTTTTTTCTCGAAAATTAAAGTATTTGGTTGAAGGTTGAATTACCTAGTTAAAAACTATTTTTTTTTTTTTAGTTGAAGATTCACCATTTTAGTTTAAAAAAAAACACTTTTTTGGTTTAAAATTAATTTCTTTAACTGTAAATTTAATGATTCCATTTAATAATTTAATAATTCCATAGAAAATATATCTGTTTTAGTTCAGGATTGAAGTACTTGATTGAAAATGTGCGTTTTTTGTTGTTGCAAATTAAACTATTTTATTGAAATTTAAAATACTTCCATATAAATTATTTTTTGTTGTAAGATTCATATTTCAGGTAAAATTTGATCTATTTGGTTGAAAATTGAATTGCTTTGATGAAAATTCATTTTTTTTGGTTAAAAATTCAATTATTTGCTTAAAAATTAAAATCTTTTTTTGAAAATTTGAATGTTTTGTAGAAAATGCGTCTTACTAGCTTGGAAATTCAACAATTTAATACAAAGTTAAACTATTCAGTAGAAAATTCAACTATTTTGAAGAAAATTCGTTCTTTTAATGAAAATTAATTTTTTTTGATTGATTATTCAATTATTTCGATCGTAACTCAACTTCATATTATGTAGAAATTTGATCTTTTGGCTTGAAAATTTAAAATTTTGGATGACATTTTTTTTCTTTATTGAATAAAAAATCTTTCGTGGTAGAAAATTCCTATTTTTATTCAATACAACAGTTTTGGATTTACAAAGAGAATCTTTCCTTGATTGAAATATCAACTATTAAATTTTATGTTGAAAATTCAACTATTAAAATTCACGAAGATATATGTTTTTTTTAAATCCGTCATTTTTTGTAGAAACCCATTTTTTTCCTTAAAAATGCAACTGTTTGATTGAAAATCCGGTTTCGTTATTTAAATTTAATCGTATTTGATTTAACTAGAATATTTTTTTTGGTTCAAAGTTGAACTTTTGCTTGAAAACGAACTTTTTTGTTGAAATTTCAAATTTTCGGATACGAAATTTCAGAAAAAAAAACTTTACGTAATTCAGGCACGACTCTATATTCAGATAATTGTTATAGTAAAATTATTATTACGGCTCCTATTTGTGGTAGATGTCATCTGCTTCATAAATCAACATTTGTCTGAACAATCTTTATATTATGAAGTGAATTAATTAACTTAGTTCACTGATGATGACTATGCAGTATAAAAAGCGAAAATCAATTTGTAAATAGAATTTTATGTTCTTTTTTTGCATGAAAATTAGCATGAGGGAATAGAGGTTGATTATTATCAATCGCGATGTGAATGTCTTCATTATGGAAGATGGCCTCATTGTAAAGGATAGTATCTATAGGATACAAATAAACATGTATACATACATGCAAAAAAAATGACATACGTATATACGATGGAGCGAGTATTCCATAATAAAATCTGATTGCGTCGTGGACTTGTTTAGCACTTGACGTTTAAGTTAGTATCTATGTTTCAAAGCAAAAGCAATAAGTTTTCACGTGAAGATCTTGTTAAAAAAAAAATACAGAGAAAAATATGGATTCTATCAATCACCTCTGGTGCCAGGATGTCGTAACAAAAGAGGTCTTTAGGAAATGTATCCTGGAAAAAAGATAAAAAATAAATATGTCCAGAAAATTGGAATTTGTAGTTGTAGAAAAAAATCCATGATTTGTTATTTAGTATTATTGTATCTTTTTATATGGTAAAAAGTATCAAACGATTTTTTAACTCCATTCAAGATTTTCCAAAAGATCTTTGACTGGGTCGTTCCCACTTGACAACAGCAGTTTTTCCCTCACTCCACCTTCCAGTATCGTAGCTTAAAATTCTATAAAAACATAAGAAAGAGGGGGTTTTCACGAAAAAAAGGGTAATAATGAAAGAATAAATTCATTCAAATAAAATTATTGTAAATACAAAATACGTGAATTTTCAACTTAACAAGGTCAATTTTCAACTTATAAAGGATACACTTCTAATCAAAAATACACAAATTTAAATTTTCAGATTGGAAGAATTGAGTTTTTAAGTAAAAAAAAAATTGAATTTTCAACAAAATAGTGCAACTTTCAACCAAATAGTTGAATTGTTAACTAAAAAAGATGCATTTTTAACCAAATATAGTTCAATTATTAACCAAAAATATAAATTTTCCAGAAAAAAGATTAATGTCCTACCAGGAAACAAGATATTATGATATTTTCTATTCGTTTGAAATCACTGGAATATTTGAAATCTTTTGAAATCTTTTGAAATCTTCTAAAAAAGTTTGAAATCATTTAAAATCTTTGTAATGTCACAAATATTTTTGGATCTGTTTTTTTTTGTCTCTTAAATCGGGTGTACTATTTCCTTGTTGAAATCTTTTAAATCCTTATGATTTCTTGAAAATATTTGTGAAATCTTTATGAAATTTTTTTATTGGTTTGAAATCATTGAATCATTTAAAATCTTTGACAAATCTTAAAAAAAATGGAAATGGAATGAAATGAATGAAATTTTAGAATTTTTTTCAGAACTTCTAAATATCTGTCAAAATGAACTGACTTTTTTCTACAATTTTCAGAAAATCCTAGAAATTTTAGAAATTTTTTTTACAATTTTGACGTATAAATAACAATTGAACATTTATTAATTGTAGGCGAGATCTGAGTAATTTTAAGAGATATGCAGAAGTTTTGAAAAGATTCAAGCTTAATGTAAAACTTGAAATGGTAAACTAATTTAAAACAAAATGTACATTTTCGAAGATTTGAACCAAAAAAATTAGATTCTTTTGAAGAATTGTGAAAGGCTTCAAAAGAATGAAAAAATTGTTTTAAGATTCCTAGGAAAATTATAAATAACTTTTCATTTTGAAAAATTATTTTAAGAGAATATTTAAAAAGTTTTTCAAAGATATAAACAAAACTTTCAAAAAAGATTCTAGAAGATTTTAAGAAAACTTTCTAAAATTTTCATGATAATTTAATCACTCAAATTTTTTTTACAAATGTTCATTTGTAAATTGTACATCATAGTTTAAAAATTTCTCTTACAAATTAAGCATTTTTCAAATACAACAATTAAAATTGTAACGTTTCAAAGTTTAAAGGCTCTTCGAAATTTTAACGATTCCAGGTTTTCTATGTCAAACAATTCAGTTAAAGAGTCTTTACTTTTAAAGATTTGGTTTCAACTTACTTGTCTTAAATAAAAATTCAAATATTATTAAATATTCAATGATTAATTTTTTTTAATTAAAAATTTCATATTGAATGGGTTAAAAATTGAATATTTTCGACTGAAACAATATTTAAAATTTTTAAAAATCCTTTAATTAAGAATATAATATTATGAAGTTATTTTTAAGTTGAAAATAGTTTATAAACTTTCAGTCACACGTTCAAATTTGTTTAATGACTAAGACTTTCAAATTGAAACCGTTTAAGTTTTAACGTTAAAATCTGAGATTTCTTAAATTTTGAACTGGTTTAAAATCGTTTTGTCAAATCGTTTTTGTTCACTTTTGTTGCTTAAAGTAGAGATAAATTAAAATAAATTTATTTATTTATTAAATAATAATGTTTTTCATCCAAATTTTTAGGTCCCGGAAGCTGGAATTACAACATTGTCATATTGATGTGGGCACTATGCGAATATTTAGTGCTTATTTAGTTTAGCTTCAGCTGAAGCCACAACTCTGGTATGCGAAACTCGGAAACTATTAGTGGTATCAAATTCTTCTTTGCGCAGGAATTTATTGCTAATTAAGTGCTCTGGATTTATGCCTTGCAAAAAATCCGGACACTTTCTTTTTACCAAAAACGTGTAGTAATGCTGGCTTCAGGTGACTCTGGTATGCGGAACTCAGAAACTATTAGTGGTATCAAATTCTCATTTGCGCAGAAATTTAGTGCTAATTAAGTGCTCTGGATTTATGCTTTGCAAAAAATCCGGGAACTTTTTTTTTACCAAAAACGTGTGGTGTTTCTGGCTTCAGTTGACTGGTGTTGTGAAACTCGGAAACTATTAGTGATATAAAGATCTGCTTTGCGCAGGAATTTAGTGCTAATAGTTTCCGTGTTTCACATAGCAGGGTTACCTGAAGCCGGCATTACTACATGTTTTTGCTCAAAATTACCGGGCACAAAATTTCGTTTTTGCAGAATATATTAGGACCTAATTAGCACTAAATTCCTACGCAAAGCAGATCTTGATACCACTAATAGTTTCCGAGTTTCATAACACAAGGTTCACCTGAAGTCAGCGTTGCTACATGTTTTTGATCAAAATTACCGGGCACAAAATTTCGTTTTTGCAGAATATATTAGCACTTAACTAGCACTAAATTCCTACGCAAAGCAGATCTTGATACCACTAATATTTTCCGAGTTTCACAACACTAGTCACACGTTTTTGGTAAAACTAAAAGTGGCCGGATTTTTTAAGTAGCACAAATCCAGAGCACTTAATTAGCACTAAATTCCTGCCCAAAGCTGATCTTGATACCACTAATAGTTTCTGAGTTTCGCATATCAGAGTCACCTGAAGCCAGCATTACTACACGTTTTTGGTAAAAAAAAAAAAGTGCCCGGATTTTTTGCAAGGCATAAATCCAGAGCACTTAATTAGCACGAAATTCCTGCCCAAAGCTGATCTTGATACCACTAATAGTTTCCGAGTTTCGCATACCAGAGTCACCTGAAGCCAGCATTACTACACGTTTTTGGTAAAAAAAAAGTGCCCGGATTTTTTGCAAGGCATAAATCCAGAGCACTTAATTAGCAATAAATTCCTGCGCAAAGGAGAATTTGATACCACTAATAGTTTCCGAGTTTCGCATACCGGAGTTGTGGCTTCAGCTGAAGCTAGCATTACTACATGTTTTTGGCCAAAATTACCGGGCACAAAATTTTTTTCTGCAGCACAAATTAGCAGTAAATAAGCACTAAATTATGGCATAGTGCCCACATCAATATGACAATGTTGTAATTCCAGCTTCCGGGACCTCAAATTTTTCAACATCAAAGGCTTTTATTTTTTATTTGTTTTAGTCTTTAAGAAAGCATTTAAAAATTCTTTAAATTGAAAATGTAAGCTTAGAAATAAAAATTTTCAATGAAAAATGTTTAAAGTAAGAAAATTTCGAATTACGCACTGTAAGCTAAAAAATAGCATTATTGAAAAACATAACAATTCCACGAGTTACTTAAAAACTGTTCAAATCGAACGTGGACAGACTTTCCTTCTACAAATTTGTAAAATTCCCGATCAAAAAAAAATCACTGTCATTTCCCGATTTCTCCCGGTCTCAAAAAATGAAATCTTTTGTAATTATTTGAAATAATTAAAATATATGAAATCGTTTGAAACCTTTGAAATCTTTGAAATATTTTGAAATCTTCGAAATCTGATTTACTTATATACCCTTTTTAAAATCTTTAAAATCCTTAAAATCTTTTTAAACTTAAAAATTGTTGTGAAATGTTCGAAATCATTGAGAAATTTTTATGAAATCTTTTAAATCTAGTGTACACGCCTTTTTGAATCTATAAAATCTTCGTGAAATCTTTTGAAATTTGTGTGCAATCGTTCATAAATCTTTTTTTATCAAATCATTGAACTATTTTAAATCTTTGTGAAATCTTTTAAAACATTCTAAAATTTTTCGAAACCTTTGAAATTGTTTTAAATCTTAAATGTTTCGAAATCCTTTAAATCTTTTATATTTTTAAAATCTTTGTGAAATTGTTGTGAAATCGTATGGCCATGGATCATTCCAAATCTAAAATGTATTAGCGGTAAAAAATTAAAAACTTATAGAATTATTCACAATATTAAAGTCTATTCATAGCAATGTATAAAATAGTTGGTACAGTTTGTAAAAAGTCCCTTGCAATCTCTTTATCTTTTGCAATGAACAAAAGATAAATGATATCTTGATAAATAAAAAAATTGTCATTAGTTAAGATTTCTTCTAAACATGATGTTTCTTTTATAATTAAATAAAACATTTAAATTACACTTCGCATTTGAATAAAATAACTGTTTCAAAGCAAACAAATTCAAATTGAAAGTTCTTGTGAAAAATTCAAGATTTTCAGGTTTTCAAGGTTTAAAAAAAAATCAAAGAGAATTCCAGGTTTTCAAGGTAACTGGACACCCTCCTCAACTATATAGTACAAAAATTAAACTGTTTTGCAAAAAATTAGTTTTTTTTTTATTTAAAATTATTTTTCCTAAATAAAAATGTAATCTCTCAATTTTTTCAAAAACTTATCTTTTTTAGTTTAAAAATTCAAATATTTAGTTACAAATTTTTAGAAAAGAAAAAAAATACACTAAAAATGAATAATTTAAAATTTTGGACTAACATCACGTCCATTGTTCAAAATATTTGGATGAAAATCTAACTATTTAGTTCGAACTTAATGTATTTTGTTGATAATTCATCGTTTTTAGTAGAAAAATGATGATTCCTGTTAAAAAGTAATCTTTTTTGTTTGAGAATTTAACTACTTTATTGGAAATATGTCCTTTTTGGTTCAATGTCAATAAATTCGTAAATAAAAAAACATCGTTATTTAATTTAATATTACACGTTTGAAATATATTTAAGCAAGCTTAAAAAAAATCCCCAACTTTCCCTGATTAACGAAATTTCCCGGAATATTCAGGTTTTCAAGGTGAGCGGACAACCTGTATAATATGTTCAAATTTCACATTATTTTCAAAATAATTATTTAGATCAAAACAATTTCTAACTAATTTGAAAATTGAAAATTCGGACTTTCAGGATCAGTTGCAATTCATACTAGTTATTTATTAACAAAATAAAGCAAATTTCCCTGGAATTGAACAAAGTGTTATTCCCCCAAACGGAAAGAGTTAATTACTCGTGGGAACTATCCTGGTTGTGCGAAATGGTAACAATAGTGTGGGCAGTGCAGTAGGGAGTATACGCAAAAACACAGGAAAGGATTAT
>NC_046665.1:106363771-106365699 GCF_010883055.1 Belonocnema kinseyi | reverse complement strand
AATAAATTTCAAACAAACAATATGTTCAAAATTACAGTGTTCTCAATTATGCACATTTACAATAGAAGATTCTTCAACTGCTAATCTTAAAAATGGATAAATTTCCCCTTGTAAATCTTCAAAATTGAACTATATATTCAGAAAAAACTATAAGAATTATATCATTTTAAACTATATAAATTGAAAATAATGAATTTTCAATAAAAAATATTATAAATTAAATAATGTTACATTAAAAATCGTTAAAATGAAAGAATAGTTAAATTATTAATCTTTCGAATTGAACTATTCCAACAAAAAACATTCAAAATTATATAACTTTAAAATATAAATCTTCAAAAATTGAATAAATTAAAATGCAGTATTTTCCAAATTTAGGAATTTTCAGTTTTAACTCTTTCAAATTGTAAAGTAATTGTAAATATTTAAAATTTAAAGATCTTAACTTTTTATCCTCAAAATCATCTAAATTTAATCATTTCGAATGAGACATCTTTAAAATTTAAGAATTTTGCAATTATAAATATATACACATTTCAAAAAGATATTCAAAACTTCATGGATTTAAACTATAAACGATTGAAATTAACCAAGTTGGCAACTCTTCAATCGTAAATTAAAAGTAATAATTAAATTTAAAGTGGGCCATTGTTGAAAGTCAGAAACATCAGAAAGATTCAGAATTCTAGAATTTTATAATTACTTTATAATTACTTATAATTACTTTAGCTTTACTTTTATGAATTACTTTACGAGGGTACTGAAGATAACTTGAACGCTAGTTGTAAACTTGACTATAACACGAAATCTTTTTTTATTTGTTGTAAGTGCTCATTAATATTAAACTATAACTTTTTCTGTTTCAGGTAAGAAAAAGATTCCATTCAAGAATTATGCGTAAGTTTTCGAAACTCGGCATAATTTGCCAAAATTTTTTTTTGTTGGGGTATCAGTTGGAATTTGCCCGGAATTCGTATTAATTTATCCTATATTCTTTTAAATTCTTCGAAATTCAGTTAATTCTACTCAATTAAATGGATTTTTAAAAATGTCTTGTTTAATTCATCTTGAAGTCTTTAAAACTCATTTTAAATTCTTAGGAATTTCATTGAATTCGTTTAAATTCTCTTTAATTTGTCTAATCTGATTTCAAACCTACTCAATTAAACGAAATTTTCCACATTTTTGTATTTTTACCAATTCACTTGATTGCTTTTACAATTTAGCTTAGTTTTAAAATAAATTTAATCGAATTCTTCTCATTTTCCTTAAATTCCTCTAAATTCTAAATTTTTATGAAATCAATAACATTTTTTCGATTTGTAAAATTCTTTACAATTTATTCAAATTCTTTCTTGGTTATAAATTAGCAGTGTTTCAAATTTTTTAAGAGATTTTAAATTATTTGTTGGCATTCACTCTGAATTCTTACTGATTAATCCCAATTTTTTTTATTCCTTGTAGTGCTTAAGAATTGGTTTATTTTACTGGAATTATTCTAAATTTACTCAATTCTACTTAATATTACGAATTTTTTTTATTTTTAAAAGGTTTTTATTTGAATGATACTGAAGTATTTATCCCTCGCCTTAATTCTTAGGCATTTCTTTAAATTCTATTGAATTGGCTTGCATTTACCTAAGCTCATTTCGAAATTTCTGAATTCAACGAAGTTTTTTCATATAATTCATTTCAATTTTTTTTTTATATCACCTTCAATTTTGGTGAATGTCATCGAATTCTTGTTTATAATAAATTTCTCTAAATTCATTATAATTTTACAGAAATCAATGTAATTTTTCTTCCAATTCACTTTAATTATTTAGAGTTTTAATTGAATTTTTGTGAAGTATTACGCATTTATCTTAAATTTCTTAGTAAATAATACAAAGCCAAAAGCTGATTTGTTACAAGTATTACGTAACCAC
>NC_046665.1:106353710-106363671 GCF_010883055.1 Belonocnema kinseyi | reverse complement strand
AAAGAGTTACAAAGTTGAAAATTCCAGAATTTTGAAAATATTGAAATGAAAATTAATCAAATTTTAAGATTTATATTTTAAAGTTATATAATTTTGAATGTTTTACGACGTATTAAGGTTTGCTTATTAAAGATTTTCTAATTTGAAATAAGTATAAACCAAAATTCTGAAATGTGGATGATTTTAAATATCAAAAGTGAAGACTTCTTAATAGTAAATCTTCCAGACTAAAGAAATTTCAAACATAAATCATAAAAATGAAAGAATTTTTAATTAAAAAACTTAAGGCTTGCATCGTTTTGTTTGTAAATTTTCAAAATTAAAAACTTCTCAATTTTAAAGATTTACAAATTAAAATTGTACATTTTTGATTGTCAATTTTCAAAATTTTATACTCTTCAATTTTAAATGTTTATAATTGAAAGTTCTGCAATTTTAAAGAGTTTCAACAAGAAATTCCTGAATTTTGAAAATATTGAATTATTTGAACTTGCATCATTTTTAATTGTAAATTTCCATAATTAAAAACTTTTCAACTTCAAAGATTTGCAAAAGTTACAATTTAAAACTCTTTGAACAAAATTATTCCATTTGCAAGATTTATATTTTAGAAATACATAATTTAGAAAGTTTTTTTTAATGGTTCGATTTTGAAGATTTGCAGTTGAAAATTCTTCAATCTTAATTAATAATATTTATAATTATTAAAGATTCATTAATTTCAAATGTTCATAGATTGAAATGACGTAATTTTGAGATTTGTTTAAATTTGAAGTTTAATTTTAAAGATTTACAGCGGCAAATTCTTTAATTTTTTAAGAGTTAAGATTCAATTACAAATTTTTCAATTGTGAGCATGTTCACAAATGTAAACATGAGAGCCTTGATTTTTTTGGTAAATTCTTATAATAATTTACATACAGGATGTCCAAAAAGCCTAGAAACAACTACACCACTGTCCAGATAAAATATTATTCAAATGGGTCAAGTTTATTCTTGTAGTAACTTTCTACTAAAAATCGAATGGTGACATTTAGTTTGACCTTCAAGATATTGTCAAGGTCAACTTTGTGCTTCGAAACGGGAACTCCTGTTTTTGACATCGGCAATCAAAAGAGCGGGAAATTTTACGTTTAAATATGTATTTACGGTATAGGTCAGGTGTCACTTTGCAGGTCACCAGAAGGTCATTCAAACTTAAACGAGTTCCGCCTTGGCTTAATGGGATGGCTCTATATTCCCTCAGGTCAAGGTCATTCTTGGAGCAACTTTCAACGAGAAATACAATGGTGATTCGATTTGACCTTGAACTTGACATTCGAGGTAATTTCAAGGTCAACCCTTTGCTTTTAGCAGACCTGCAAAGTCACACCTGATCTACGACCTGAGTACATATTTAAACATCAAATTTCACTCTTTCGATTACCGATGCCAAAAATAGAGGTCAAGTTGAGGTCAAATTGAAGGTCACCTTTGGATTTCTCGTTGAAAGTTACTCCAAGAATGACCTTGACCTGAGGAAATACAGATCCGTCACGTTAACCCAATCCGGACCTTATTTATTGTTTGAATGACCTTCCGCTGATCTGAAAAGTCACACCTGAACTATACCGTTAATACATATTTAAACGTAAAATTTCCCGCTCTTTCGATTGCTGATGTCAAAAATGGGGATTCCCATTTAAAAACAAAAAGTTGACTTTGAAATTATCTTGAAGGTCAATTTAAAGGTCACCACCATTCGATTTCTAGTTGAAGGTTACTTCAAAAATAAACTTGACCCATTTGAATAATATTTTATTTGGGCAGTTTTTTAGGTGTTTTCATGCTTTTTGGACACCCTATATACGTAACATACAGTCAAACGGGGTTATTCCCGAAATGTAGGGTAAATTGAGATATTCCTAAATTGATAGTTTAAATTATTGAAGGGGGTTTTAATGAGAATCTAGAACCAGTTAAGGTATTAATGAAGCCTTAATTGGTTCTAGGCTATGGTTAAAACCCGCTTAAGTAATTAAAACTATCGGCTTGAGAATTTCCGAATTTACCCCGTTCGACTGTATGTTTTGTTATACATTTATTACTCTTTTTTGTATTGTTATCATTTTCAATACTCTAAATTGAAGAATCAATCAATAAATTAAAAAATTAAATTATTTTAACCAATTTTAAGCTAGAAACATTAAAACTTGACCGATAAAATTTTGTTAAGCTGAACTATTTTCACATTAGAAGTTCAATTATTTTTATTTTAAATAGTTAAGATATTCCTAAAAAGCTTTAAAATTTGATTGCAAAGTCTTGAAAAATCTGAAAGTTGTTTCAAATTTTTTCGAATTTAAAATTATTATTCAAAGTTTTCCATAACTTCTAAATATCTTTTGAAATTGTTCGAATTTCAAATAATTTTTCAAAATAAAAAAATCATTCTCAATTTTCCTAGCATTCATAAGAAAACTTTATGATTCTTGTGCAGCCTTTCACAATTCTTAATAAACTCGTCAATTTTTTTTCAAAATCTGCAAAAATCTACATTTTTTGTTTTAAATTAGGTCGTGGCTGTTTGCACCGGAATTTCGGTATGAATGGCCTGATTTTATCGGAACACACACTTCGTTTAAATTACCTGAAATCATTTAAGTTATAAATGAATTTTTAATAATTGTTTAATTGTTATTTATACATTAAGATTGAAGAATTGTACTTAGAAACATTCATTTTTTGAATAGAATAATTAAACTCGTAAAGTTTAAAGTGTAAAAGCTCTTTCAAATTTCAACAATTTAAGGCTTTCTATTTCGAACAATTCAGTTTCAAATTATTCACATTTTTTTACGAATAAGACTTGCAGCTTGAGTAAAAGATATTCGAATCGGACAGATTTCTCATCTAAAATTGTTAAAATTCCCAGTTAAAAATAAATTCACTGTAATTTCCCGGTCATAACAATATAAGACATGGCTAAAAATAATTTGAAAAATCACGTAAAATGGTAGGTCGACCCACTTTGTAATTACTTTTTACATGGGAGAGGGGAGGGATAAAAAATGGAGAAAAAATGTGTCACGTAGTTTATGGATAGCCCCTTAGATTTTAGAGTATATACGTCGCTTCCGGCAATCAAGTACAAGAGCCGAGGTCGTTCAGGTTGATAAACGGTATCGGGTGTTCTGATGGTTTAATAGGAATATTGGAAATCAGTGGTTCCACTATACGTAGCTTGAAGCCTGACTGAAATTACTTTCCATACAGAATACGATTCTTGGGCACGAGCTTTTAAAACTGCCGATTGACACGTGATAATTGCAAAATTTATATTTCCTTCATCCTTCCAATCTATCCTTGTTAGTTGAATTTTCATAAAAAAATATTTATTTTTCTGAATATAAATTGCGACGACCTGCCAGATTTAAGAATATCAATTGTGAAGTTCCTCAAGAAAAGGGCCATTCAGAATTTTCGATAGGTTACTATAATCTTAATTTTATAATAAAAAAATAAACATAACCATGATGATAATACGTAAAATCTTAATTAAAAAAGAAATAGGCATTAGTTAGGGTAAATAAAAAATACATAATACATTGCGGCAAGTTAACAACAATATATGGTTAAAACACAAACTGAGTAATAGACATGCCTATCAAATTCTGAATGGATTTTGTTTTTCCGCATTGTACAGCACAGTGGGAGGAAATACACTTTTATCGTTAAAAAATGTCCAGAGCCTTCAATTTTCGTCCGATTTTTAATTTTTTTCTAATTAAAGTTCATTAAATTCATTAAATTCTGAACAAATTAGCAAATAGTCTTATTATCGGTAAAAGAAATTCTGTTTACTAAAAGTGCTTCATATTAATGTAGGAATGATACATAATTACAAGGATAATATAAAAGTTTATAATAACTATTGTTATAAAGAATTCTTATAGCAAAATATTAAAATTTCAGATTTTTTCAAATTATAATTTCTTTCAATCGCCAGAACGTCTTCAGGTATTTCTTAAAATAATAAATATTTAATAAAATATAACAATTTAAATTTTTATAAACAAATTAGATAAACAATGGCTACTAATATTCCTGAAAAATGTATCTTTTATAATATTTAGTAAAATATAACAACTTAAATCTTTGTAAACTCAGTAGCCATTCTAGCGATTAAAGAAAATTAAAATTGGATAAAACCTTAAATTTGAACATTTTACCACGAGAATTTTTTATAACAATTGTTATTGTTAACTTTCCTAATATTTTTGCGACTAGCAGTTATTCATCCAATAGCTTAAAACATTTCCAGTGCAAAAAAATGTCTATGCGAAAGGGCCGAAATTTTGAATTTTTTCATCTAATTTGTTTATAAAAATTTTAATTGTTAAATTTTATCAAATATTATTAAATATTCATTATTTTAAGAAATACCTGAAGTCGTTCTGGCGATTGAAGGAAATTATAATTTGAAAAAATCTGAAATTTTAATATTTTGTCATAAGAATTGCTTATAACAATGGTTATTATAAATTTTTAAATTATTCTTGTAATTATACATTAATATGAAGCACTTTTAGTAAACAGAAAATTTTTTTTACCGATAATAAGACTATTTGCTAATTTGTTCATAAAATTTGTCTATAACAAATAAATGGACTAATGAGCAAATTATTTGTATTCTATGAGTCCCTAAACACTCATTTAAGACAATATAAAGTTTACCTATTAAGTTGTTAAAGCGTAAAAAATTGTTATGTAAAAAATTTCAGTTTTCCATACATTGAGTGGAAAAATGATTAAAAAACAAGTAGAAAAGACAAAAGTTGAGACAGTCAAGCTCATCAGAATTTAATGAACTTTAATTGCAAAAAAGATCGGACCAAAATTGAAGGCTATGGACATTTTTGAACGAAAAAAGTACATTTCCTCAAACTGTGCGGCAGGTTCGCCAAAGGCTTGTTTCGTTGACTTTATTTCCATAAGACATTAAAAATGATTTATAATATTGAATTTAAAGTTAATATCATGACTCACGTATTCAATTCTAGAAATTCTATTTCTACATTTAACGGAACTATGCAAATTATAACTTTCGTCTCATAACATTGATGAAAATACTATCTGTGTGACTGTAGAAAAAAAGCTTATAATTGGATAGTTTAAATTCAGTAAAATTAGTCTAGATTCAAGACACCATTCTGAAATTCATTTAACAATTTTAATTGTCAGCGCCTAAAATGCCTACACTTTTAAAAATAATATAAAATCAGAATTTATATGTCAAGCATATGAAATCGTCATTAAGAGAGTGTATATTACATTTTATATAGGTACATTCATGCTAAACGCATAGAAGAAAAATCAGATAATTACAGATTACACAAATTCAAAATTATTTTAGCAGTATTTTTTTATTCTAAAAAATCAAAAATGATACTTTCTTAAGTTAACCAAAAATAAAATTGTATTTTCAGTCGAAAAGTTCAATTGAGTAAATAAATAAGGGGCCTGTCATAAGATCGACTGTACCCACATTAAATTTCTATTATTTAGAGCGAATTTTCGAAAAAGTTCCACCTGTACGTTTCACTGTAATTATAAATAAATAGCCAGCCGAAGAATTCTATAAGATTACTTTATTTGCATATTTGCTTGACACACACGCATATTAAAACTCATAAAGATTTTTCTAACGGTGTAACAATTCAAGTTAAAATATTGCTACATGGCTTTTTAACAAAGTAGTTGAATTTTCAACAATAGTTGAACTTCCAACCAAGAAAGATTTTTTAGTCACTTTTTCAACCAACTAGTTGTATTTTTAATCAACAAGATATGCAACTTTTTCGCCAGAAGAAATTAATTTTCAAACCAAAAAGAAGACAAAAAAGTTTTATCAACAAAAGAGTTGAATTTTCAAGCCAAAAAGGATTCATTTTTAACCAAACAGTTGGACTTTCTACCATAATAGTTAATTTCGAAAGAAATACATGAATTTTCAACAAAATAGATAACTTTCAAACAAATAGTTGAATTTTTACTATTTCCAAACTAAACAGATGAACTTTCGATAAAAGAATTAAATTTCCAAGAAAGAGTTGATTTGCAACCTATCAGTTAAATTTTCTAACAAAATATTTTAATTTTCTTTAAAAAAAACTAATTTGAAACAAAATAGTTTAATTTTTTAACAAAGAAATAAATTTTTAAATAAAATTATGAATCTGCAACAAAATAAATGAATTTTTAACAAAGTAGTTCTACTTGCATCCAAAAAGCTACATTTTCAACAACAAAATACAAATTAAAAAAAAAAATAGCCTAACCCTCTATAGAAATTTGTTTACCAAAAAAGATCATTTGTAAAGCAAAAACAACACTTTTCAAAAAAAATGTTCACTAAACGAAGAAGCCAAATTTTGAACGAAGGGAGAAAAAAATTTCCACTGAATTGTTCAATTTTCAAGTCCAAAAGACCAACTTTCTATAAAATACACTGCAGTCCCGCTATAGAAACTATAAACAACCAGGGCCGTGTGGATTATTTCTGTTGGTGTTTCGTATTAAACAATATTTATTTTTTTATTTTTGCCATTTCGGTCTTATGTCATAAAATACTTAAAAATTGTAAAAATACCCGAGTTTTTCTCGGTTCGCAAACAATTTTTCAAGGTCAATAAAATAAAAAATTCAAATTCTAAGGCTGAGCATTTTTCCATTTGAAGTAATGAAAGAAAAAACTAAAAATTATAGCACTCAAATTGGAACTCATGAATTTTAAATTGACGTTTTAAAATATTTTCATTGAAAAACCTTGTATTCGAATTCTCAATAATTTAGACGTATAAAATAGAAACTAGTAACACTTTCCAATTAAACAAGTTTGAATGAAATGTAGATAAACTGCAAATGTAGAATTTCTAACTTTTATAAATTATAGAGTTCAAAGATTCAGATTCAACCCCAAAAATATAAATCCACGTTATCATTTTCCATGCTCTAAATGACAGAATGAATTACTGAACTTAAAAATGTTCAAACTTATATTATTTTCAGCAATTTTAAGCTGGAAACATTGAAAATTAATTTTTTTTTTCAACTGAACAATTCGTAAATTAAAAGTTAAATTATCTTCATTTCAAATAGTTAAAACATTCTAGCAATGCTTTAAAATTTTATTCCAAATCTTGAGAAATTTAGAAGTTGTTTTAAATTTTTTCCAATATAAAATTATTTTTGCAGTTGTTTTTTCAAAATTTCTAAATATTTTAATAAGTAATAAATGGTATACGATATATTTTTTTAATTTTCCACTTCGAACGCTTTTGGTTTTTAATATTGTTCCAGTCTTTCAAGTCTACATTTCAAAATTCTTTAAATAAAAATGTCAGCTTAAAAATCAAATCTAAAATAGAATTTTTTTAATTAAAAGATTTTCGAATTACGCATTGTTAAGTGAATGATATCATAATTGAAAAAATATGACAATTCAATTCATTATTTTAAAAGCTGTTAAAATGAAACTTGAACAGATTTTTTTTCTAAAAATTTGTAAATTTCCCTGTCAAAAAATAAATTCTGCAAAATTCCACATTTTCGTAATGCCTAGTTACACCTGATCACGCAACGCATAACCTAAACACTGAGGGACTAACAGCGAACTGAAGCGTATGTCCTGCGACATTTTTGCCTCTGACTAAAAATGACTGAAGCAGACAACACGTTTAACTGCCGAGGATACTGCCCGCTTTTTTATTGGGAATTATTAAACTGCTATACACTACCTAGTGACAGAAATCCAAACTAGAAGGAATAGGTACGATTTTAAAGATGCATTTTAATTTGTGTATCAAAGTCTTTTAACGACTTTTTTAAAAGTTTAAAGCATTTATTGGATAATAAAAATAATTATTTGTCGGAAACAAAGGATTCTTGATGGAATTTACATATTATAAAGTAAAAAAACACATTTTTTTACAGAATTATTTTTGTGAAGAAAACAATTATTGTACTACTTATCGTGATTTTCAAAAGATTATAAACTTAAATGAACTTATTTTAAAGCAAAAATGAACTAAAAGTAAATTTTTATCAATTCATACATGAAGTATTTACTATTTAGAAATCTGATCTAAAAGTTAGGTTAGAATTCGTATTTGAATTCCAATCGTATATTATTCGTATTCTTTGCCTAATCTGGATAAAATTTGTCGCTACATACATTAAGTAAGTTTCTTCAAGCTTACAATGCATTGAAACTTACATGAAATAATGAAATAATTGTTTTCTTTAAACCTACTTGACAAAAATGTGTTTTTTTTTTCAATGTATAAGATGGAAATTGTATCTAAAAATCATTTGTTTTTAATGAAGATTTGTTTTTAGTATTCAATTATTGTTTTATACTTGAAAAAGCAATCGTCCAACACTTTTATGCAAAGATTAAAATACATCTTTAAAATTGTACCTACTCTTTCTAGTTCCAATTTTCGGCACCAGGTGGCGAAATGGTAGGCCACCATTCTCAATTCACTCATTCGAAAGATAAACGCCTCCTCTGGTTTTCCTTTGACATTTTTGTGATGCCTGATCAAACCTGCTTAATTAACGCATAATATAAACACTGAGTGGCTGAAAACGAACTGAAGCGAATGTCATGCGACATTTTTGCCACTAAATGAAAATGACTGAAGCAGAGGACACGATAAGCGCCGAGGATACTTCCCGCTTTTTTCATACACTCCTGCGTTGTTGTGGAGTTTCTCGGCTGACCTAGCAGCGTCACTCTCTTGCCCCCTTGGACCACCTTGTCATTTATAACGGGAACATTTCTTGCGGGACTGCAGTGTAATTGCATTTTCAAAACGGAAATATTAATTTTCATCCAAAAAGTTACTTTTCAATCAAATAGATGAATTTTCTATCAAAATAGTAATTTTTTAAAAACATCATTCACGAATTTTAAAGAAAATATCTGAATCCACTACCAAATCAGACGAATTTTCGACGAAAATAGTTAAATTTTCAACAGCAACAAAATGAGGACGTGTAAAAAAAAAAGGCCATTACATTACTGAATTTTCAAGGGAAAATAAATAATTTTCTACTAAAGTTGCATTTTCAAACCAAAAATATAAATTTTCAACAAAAAGTTACTTTTCAACCAATTACTTGAATTTTCTAACCAGAATAGTGGATTTTTTCACAAAATACATGCATTTTCAACTGAAATGAATGAATTCCCAACGAAAAATATAATAGTTGATATTATTTCAACCAAAAAAGATTTTAATTTAAATGATAAATGTTACAAACAACTACAACGTTACTTTGCAGTAACTTACTTCCTTGTAACAAGTTACAAAACATCTCTGGTAACAATATTCTTTTATGTCCCCGAAATGACCGAAAGTTGGTACATTTGATATTTGAAGAACAAAATATAACACGTGAGCTTATCGCACTGTACAACTTCAAATCAGTTTTTTTTCCGAAAAGCGGTTTTTTTTTTAATTTACACCGAAATCTCGCTTTCAGGCCAGTGTCCAGGGTTGTCTGCAAGTAACCTTGGCCAAAAGTCGGGGGAATCCAAATTTAAACAGTCAGAGCTGTCAGAACCGATTCCAAAGGGAATTCATAATATTCGGCAATATATTCGGCTGAGTACTCGCGCACTGCGGTCATTCCAAAGCGAAATTCGCAACCGTCTCTCGCCTTGCGCGCTTTTAACTTTATTATTTAAATTATTAGTAATTAATTATATAAATTCAAGTTATTTATGTAATTACTAAGTCATGTGTCAAAAAGGGATTTTTTCGTTCTTAATTAAAAAAGGACCTTTAGTATTTAAATGATCCATAAGAGAGCTTTAAAGGGGGAGGGTCGGTAAGGCCGGTTTTTGGCCTAATTTATTTTTGGACCAAAAAATCTGAAAAAATCATGGTAGTATCTTATAAGTATCCCGAGT
>NC_046665.1:106331950-106353610 GCF_010883055.1 Belonocnema kinseyi | reverse complement strand
ATCGACTCGGGATACTTATAAGATACTACCATGATTTTTTCAGATTTTTTGGTCCAAAAATAAATTAGGCCAAAAACCGACCTTACCGACCCTCCCCCTTTGTAAATATATACATTATAAAAGGAACAGTCATTTTTAAAAACATTAGCTTTAAAACCTTCAATGTAAAATGATCGTCGATATTGTAATGAAAGCGGTTGGTAACGCTGACCACAAATCCAAACAAATCTGTTTCTAAGAGCGAGACGATATTTATTGTAAAATTAAAAACAAATATATAATTCCGGGTTTTTCGGGTCAGCGGCCATCCTGGAATCAAGAAAAAAAAATCGCGCGGGACCTAAATCTTTACAGCTTGAAATGGCTCCATTTAATGTCGAAAGATCTCAAAAAAAGTTTAATCTCCCTAGCACTTCCGGAACACACCCCAATTCTACCCCTAAGAATAGATAAAACCATAAAAAATGACCTAACTTCCAGATCTAAAATGTTAATCTTGATAATAAGATCATTTAGTGGCAAAATGATAGCCTAAAGGTATCATTAATACAACTTCTGCAACCCACATAAATTCAATCCCCAAGAATTGGAAAAAAATCATACAAAATGTCCTAACTTCCAGACCTAATATTTTACTGTTGATAATAGGACCATTTGATGCCAAAACGATGTCAAAAAAGTCTTAACCCCATACGTCTTGCGAAACAAACCCCAACTCAACCCCTAAAAATAGAAGAAATCATAAATTGCCCTAACATACGAAATTAAAATGTTATGACTCAAAATTGTTTTATTTTATGAGCTCATAAAATATTCAAAACCGAAAAAAAATTTAAATGCCCTAACTCTGAGACCGAAAATTTAAGTGTTCAAAATTATCTTTTTTAGTCGATTAAAAATTATTTTTATACGTACAAATCAAAATTATTGTTTGCAAAGTTTCTCGTTAGAAGAGGAGATAATCATTCTTTTTTCGACTTAAAAAAATAAGCAATTAAACTCAAACAAGTTTCCAAGTGTTTCCCGCTTCATTCGAGCGATAGAATAAAAATCTTTTTAATTTTTTGAAATCGTGAAATTGACATTGGAATAATATAAAATAATTATGCTTTCTAAAATCATTACACTGATAGATAGAAATATATCAAATGAAATGAAAATCTCCCATTTTTACTTTTGTCTTCAACGTAATTTATATTACAAAGTAAAAACAAATAATTCAAAAGTTTGATCCTTAATTCGGAAATGTACTTCAATTCAGAGATGTACTCAAATAAAGCAACAATTTATCGTGATTCGAATAAAGTTTATATGAATTAAGGAAATAACGTGTGATTCAATTCTGAAATTCATTTAGAGATTTTGAAACATTCCTTTTTTGCTGTGCAAATTTAATATTATTATTTAAATCTCGATATTCTTCATTTATTATTAATTTATTATTTGTTGATCCGCCTGTTCTTGCGTTTCTTTTTTCATGCATTTCTTATCCTGCATTCCTCCGTTCCTTTTTTCCAATATTCCTCTTTTCTTGTATTCCTGTTTCTACATTCTTGCATTCCTATTTCCGGCATTCCTTTTTTTTTGCATTCCTGCGTTTCTTTTCCTTTTGCTGCGTTCCTTTATTCTTGTAAATCGTCTCCTGATTTCCATGTTCACTGTTCCTATTTTTTTGCAATTCTGCGTTCCTGTTTTTTGCGTTTCTGTTCCTGTTTTTGGCGTTTCTTTTCCTGTTTTCATTATTTCTTGCATTCCGGCGTTTCATTTTCTGGATCCCTTTTTTCATTTCTGCGTTCCTTTTTTCCAGCATTCCAGCGTACCCTTTTTCTTTAATTCCTGCGTTCTTTTTTCTTGCATTCATAAAGTTTCTTTTCCTGCGTTCTTTTTTTCAGCATTCCTGCGTGCCCTTTTTCTTTAATTCCTGCGTTTTTTTTTCAATCATTTCTTTTTTCTAGCATTCATAAAGTTTCTTTTCCTGCGCTCCTTTTTTATAACAATTCCTGCTGTATTTTCCTGCATATATTTTTCCGTGTTTCTTTTGACTTGCATCCCGGCGTTTGTCTTCCTGCATTAATGCGTTTCTTTTCCTATATTTATTTTTCCAGCGTACTTTCTTTCCCGATTTCCATTTTACTAGCATCCCTGCGTCTTTCTTCTGCATTACATCGTACTTTTTTCTTGCAATCATGGGCTTTTTCCTGCGTTCCTTTTTTTCTTGCATTTTCTTTTTCTGCGTTCCTTTTTTGCATTCCTGCGTTCTTTTTTGCTTGTTCCTCTTTATTTTGCATTCCTGCCTCACTTTTTCCTACACTTCTTGTGCTGCATTCTTACATTCTTTTTGCCCTATATTCCTCTTTTCTTGCATTCCGACGTTTCTTTTGTTGCATTCCTCCACTCCATGTTGCTTTGTACTTGCATTGATGAGTTTCTTTTCCAGCATTCCTATTTTCTTGCATTAATGCGTTTCTTCTTTTGAATTACTTAGTTGTTTTTTCCGGCAATTTGACGTTTCTTTTTCTGCGTTCCTTTTTCCTAAATTCATTTTTAATTACATTCCGTCGCTTTTTTCCTGTATTCCTTTTTTTGTATTCCTGCGTTCCTTTTTCTTACATTTCTGCATACCTTTCTCCTGTGTTCCTTTTTTACTGCATTCATGCGATCCTTTTTTTACGCGTTCCTTTTCTCCTGTGCTCCTGTTTTCTTGCATTCCTGCATTCCTTTTTTTACACCTACCATTTTTCTTGCAATCATACCTCGAGTGTGTTAACAGTTAAAAAGGACTAAGCCCGGAAATTTCCACATGAGTAATTTTTAAAAGCGACTTTAATGAAAAGGCAGGAAGAAATTAAAAATTAATAAATTGCCTTGGAAATGGAATCGATTGACCTTAAGTCGCATGTTGGAGTTGCGTTAATTAAAGCGCCCGCCAGGTGTTACATATTACAATATGACGTTCAAGATAAACTGAACCCACGATAATCTTCATATCATAAAGTTATTAACTCGACGTCACGATCTTATCTTTCGCGATAAAAAGAAATTAGATCACGTAAATAAAAAAAAAATCGAAACATAAGTTGATACCAATAATTTACGTGAACGTTAATAATTTATCAAAATAATTTGAAGACATGATACGTAATGGAAATTAATTTTGCGAATGGAGAGAATCATAAATATTAAATATATATTGCGACTGCAGAGCAATAAATCGATGACATTTGTAGACTGTGGTGATTTGGCCAATGTTACAATTTAGAAATACGAAGGAAAATGTTATCACAATGAATGGAGTAGTAAATCTGAACAGGATCGATTACCCAGTTCTCTTTCTTTTTGGATTTTTTCACTTTTGACCTAGAAACTTGCTTGCAAGACTCACCTCTCTAACAATTAAGTTGTACTTGTCCCAATTTTTTCTCTGCTAACTAAACACTCGTTTTCAAATTACGTGACTAGCACCTCTGGTGTTAAAATTAAAGCCTCGTCGTTTAGAATATTTTAAATTTTTTTCAGGATGAAATAAAAACTTGCGGAAACTAGATTTCAGATTGGATCTGAATATGAATTTCCGAGAAAAGATTGGATCTTAAACTAATAACTCTGACCAATAAAAAAATTGACGAAGTTTTAATAAAATTCTGGTCATTTAGGAACGAGAAGAGCCTTTAAACCGGCTTTAAACGAGGCTCTAATTAAGGAAGATTTTCTTTAACAGTATGATTCTCATATTCCTCTGGGCTCAAAGCATCCTATTCGAATAATCTGTAAATGCAGTTTAAACATGTTTTTTATCAGAGTACCTATATATAATTTTTATAAGGTGATAGCCGGTTGATCCACCTTTACAGGATTTTACTCAATACTATATGAGGTCTGAAGTCTTATTTTCAAATCGACTGTAAAGAGAAAACTCCTATATTCTAATTTATAAATATCATGAGATTATATTTCGTTTAACAAATGAGCAATCTTGCAAAATATTAAATTAAAATTATTAAACACTTTTAATCTCAGGCCTCGGACTCATCTTAGAAATTTGAAACAGTGTACTTTGAAATTTTCTGAAATTCTTTAAAAATCCTTTTAAAAATTTAAATTTCGTTAAATTTCTTGAGAATTTTTAAAATGCCATAAACTCCTTAAAATAATCTGAAGTGACTTGAAATGGATCAAATAACTGCCTCTCGTCAGATCCCTAGTAATCTCACATAAATCTAATAAACCCCTGTAAAATATCTTTAAATCTACATAATATCTTTGAAAAATCCTTCGAAAATGGTGATTTCTTTGAAATTATCTGAAATCCCGTAAAATTCCACAAAATCAGATTAAGCTTGAAACAAACTTTTTCAATTTTGTAAGATAACAAAATTTTAGAAAAAAAATCAGGTTAATTTAAAAGCTATTTAGACGTTTTTTTTTTAATTTCGATAATAATTTGAAATTTTAAAATATATATATTGAAAATGATTCTTCATCTTAAAAAAATTAATTTAAGAGAATATTTAACACGATTCTGAAACGCTAAAAAAGATTTTCGAAATTTTGAAAAGATACAAAATAATTTTACACACTTTAAATTATTTTAATAAGTTTGAAAAATGTAGATTTTTGAAGATTTTGTACCAAAAACGAAGAAGCTTTTTAAGATTTTTTAAAATTAATATTTTTTAAGATTTGGAACAAAAAACTTAGAAAATTTTCAAAACAATTTTGAGTTTTATCAATAATTTTTGATTTCATAAAAGTTCTTTCAATACTTTATTTAACAAGATTTTGAGAAGTTCCAAAAGATTTTCAAAATTGTCAAAAAAGAATTTGGAAGATTTTCAGCATTTTTTTCATTTTGCAGAAGTTTTATATGGTTTTAGGAAAATTTCCTATATATAATTTGAAGTTTTTAAAGATTTTGACCAATTTCAAGACAATTAAATAATTTGCTTAAGAATCCTGGGAAAATTTTAAAGATTAATTTTAACAGAACATTTAAAAATATTTTAAAACATTATGAAAAATTACAAAAAATATCAAAATGAATCCGGAAGATTTAAATTCATTTTCAGGAATAATTCGTGTCGTTTTAAGATATATTAAAGAATTATACAAGTTTAGAAAAAATTAAAAATATTTTTAAACTTTGTTACATTTTTCCCAAGCTTAAAAAAGTGCTAACTCTTTCAAACTCGAACTTTTCTTCAAATTTGATATATTTTGTATTAAAGATTATTTTTCCCTTCAAATTATACTTTGCCTAACATTTTCTTTCATTCTTTCTTGAATTAAAAATCTTTTTTTGGTTGAAGATTCATCTTTCGGGATTGAAAATTCATTTTATTTTGATAAAATTTCACCTTTTTTACATTCTCATCATTTATGATTGAGAAAGTATTAGAATTGTCGGAAATTTGACATTACACTTTTGCAACGGATCTCCACGTTTCGAGACCCCCTGAATCCGAAAATCAGGTTTTCACGATGGCGTCTGTCCGTCCGGCCGTCTCTCCGTAAACACGATAACTCTCGAAAAAATGAACGAATCAAATCCATCTTTGGCACACTTTTTCCAGGTCCTAAAAGAAAGGACGAGTTCGTTAACCAGCCATTTTTGATCAAAATTCAAAAAGTGAGCGCATTTCGAAAATTTTTTAAACCACTTTTTTCTGAATTTGAAAATTCCATCTATTGATATTTATAGTATTGAAAAGAACAAATAATTTATCCTTATGACTTTTTTCGCTTTAAAAAAAATTCTCCGAGTTATAGCGTTTTCAAAAGCGGGCAGATTAAAAAAAATTAAAATTGCAAAATTTTTGGTTTAAAATTAAAATCTTTTTGCCTAAGATTTCAACTATTTTGTTGAAAATTTTCGCCTTTTTGGAAGAATTCAAATGTTTTGATTTAAAATAAAGAATATTTTTTATATTAATTATCAACTATTATTTTTTAGATTGAGAATCCATAATTCTGTATGAAAATTCAACTATTAGGTTGAAGATTAATTTTTTTGTAGAATTTTTTATTTGATGTCTAAATTTTTCAAAAATCTGTTTAATCTTCTAAGAATCTTAGGAAACTTATATTCATATGGCATTAAAAAGAAATAAAACAAAATAATAAATAGTGATTCGAAATTTGTATTTTATATTCAAAATTATGTCTTGAAATGTGTCAATGGTATGTCCTGAATCCGAGGCTTGTAATCTTTGAAATTCATAATTTACCTCTGAAGTTCAACTATTTTATTTAAATGACATATATTGTGCAATGAAGTCTTGTCTGCTGAAATATCGGTTGCTGCATATCGTAACAGTGAATTAATGTATTTAAGTTTAGATTACGACAGTTACGATTACCACAAAATGGCATAATTTGGTACATTTAAATTTAATACCAAATGAAGTAAACCACTTGCTGGTAATTACTATAAGTTGCACAAGTAATAAGAAAAAAAGAAACAAAAGTAAAACAAATATTTCGCTTTTATTTATATAATTTTATTAGGACTCTAAGAGAAAAAATAATAATTTCAACATTTGTCAAGCTTATGTTTCTGTCTTAATGATAATCTTATTTTCCGAAAATCAGAGCCTATCAAAATGTTAATCGATGTTCATCGAAAGTTCGTCAATAGGTCAATCCATGCGTCTTGAAGATGCGAACAATTTTATAATACTCCCTATATTTCCAATTAAAAAAGGTCCTCTTCAAAAAAAAAAAGTAGAATATTTTGTTAAGAAAAACAAAAACGATGTTGATTGGTTATGATAAGTCCTGAACGGTACTTCAATTGGGCACTCGATGCGTCTCGAAAGCGCGAACACATATTATACATTGCTGTTTTAATCCCAATATTAAAAAAATTTCCTCACAGCAAAAAGATAAACAACATATTTAAAAAATCTTTAAAACCGATTTGCTAGATCATGAAACGTCTTAAAAGGTACCTTTGGTCATTCGACGAGTCTCAACGACACGAAAAACATGTCAGATACAGTATTTCTAAAATGGGACAAAGTTTTTATCATAAAAGAGAATTCACGAACTTTTGTGAAACTTGATAAACCGGTGCTGGCTGATCATAAAAGTTTCAACAATAGGTCAATCGATGCGTCTCGAAGATGCAAACAAGTAGAATAAACATCGTATTTTGAATATCGAGAAAGTTGTTCCCTTATAAACAAAATAAACCTTTTTTTAAAACTTCATGAATCGGTACTGGTGTGTCATAAAAGGTTCAACAATAGGCCGATCGATGCGTCCCGAAGACGCTAACAAATACACTAAGTATCGTACTGCTGTATTTTAAATACCAAAAAATTTGTTCTCATATAAGCCAGGTAAAAAAATTTGAAACCTCTAAAATAAAAGGAACTACTTCAAAATGGTCGATCTAGCACAAAAGCCTAGCAGATGAACATATTTTAATAAGGAATTATATCGAAATATGTCAAAAAATTAGATTTGAAAATGTAGGTAATTCCAAACATCCCTCTATCAGAAAGCAATACATTAAAATTCGGAATTATTAACACAACATTGATTCATTTTTTATAAAAATAAATTCGTTGAGGGTTAAAAAATTATTCATTCTTTAAAAAACTAATTTTTAAAAGAATTAAAAAAAGAAGAGTGACCTGTTATTTCATTTTGGTTGAAAATATTAAATATTATAACATTCTTGGCTAATTTCCAAAATTTTGGAACAATCACGAAATAAATTAGAAAATGACTGTAAATTGGAAATGACAAAGAGTGAAGCGCAATGCTCAAAACTGTAAACTAAGAGTAATTGAAATGCAAGTCGGCAGGAAACAATAAGCTTCTTAGGATGCTATATAGATCCTCGAGTTGCAGTCGTGCAAAATTATAGTATTTTTTTTAACTGCTTTTTCCAGATTGGTTTTCTATAAGATGGAAGAGGTCATATTTCAAGACAGAGATAAATTGCATCTTGAGATTTGCTTTTCAGTTTACAAGCGATGTATGCATACGTCCAGTGGATATTATGGATTGTCTCGATTCCTGCGTGACACACCTGGAATTTATTTCTCTTCCTTTGTGAACATGTATGTAGCTTTTATTTACTCAAAAAAGTCTAGAACCTCAAGATATCGACAATTTTGATTTGAAAATGAGATAAAAGATGAAAATTTTGTAGATTTCGAATCTTAGTTTTGATTAAATTTTATGGTATATTTATTGCGTTCTATTTAATTGAAATTTAAATAAAATATTTTCCTTTAATACAGAAACATACCTCAAAGCCCAAAATGCTCTGAAAACAAGGGAAATATGGTAATTTTTCACGACAATAGGGGAATAAAATTTTTAATAAAATGAATGTCAGTACCATATTGAATTCAATATAAAACGCGTTCAATTTTTCAAACGTCAAGTCGAAATATATTCCATTAGCAACAAAATAGTTGAATATTTACAAAAAACAAAACAAAATCATTTTCTATCAAAAGAGATAAATTTCCAACAAAACAATTGAGTTTTTAAACTAGTAAGTCGAATAGATTAGAAAACAGTTGACTTTTAAACACGAAAAAATCAATATTCAACAAAAGAAGTTAATTTTCAACCAGCTGTAAGGTTGAATTTTTAAGCATATAGTTCCATTTTCTATAAAAAAATTCTCTTTTACAAAATAGTTGCATTTACAATCAATTAGTTAAATTTTCAACATACAAAGACCAAACGGTCGAATTTTGCAAACAAAAAATATTAAACCTCAACAAAAAACTGTTGTGTTTTCAAACATAAGAGTTAAATTTTCGGTAAAATAAGTTGAATTTTTAATCAAATAAATAAATTTTCAACTATAATTATGAATCTTCAACTGAAATAGTTAAATTTTCAGTTGACAAAAAAAAAACTTTCAAAAAAAAGAAACAATTTTTCAAAAAAAAGAGTTAAATTAAAAAAAAAAAATGAATTCTCCTCACCCGGAAAAAAGATTTATTGGTTCAAAGAAAAACATTCACTGGCTCTCAGTCAAAGAAAAGTTTCTTTGATTCAAAGAAATTTCTTTAGTTCAATTAAATTTTTTAGTCCGAATGAAATTTTCCCTTAATTCAAAATGATTTTTTTCATTTAAAAGTTATTTTTAAATTAATGAACAAAAATAGTTTTAAAGAAACTGTTTAATTAAAAATACGGATTTCGAACAAAGCAGTTAAATTTTGAAAAAAAAAAATTCAGTTGAATTTTCAGCACAAAAAAATGTATTTTCAACAAAAAATCGAATTTTCTAGGATAAAAGTATAATCTTAAACGCAAAAAGACGATTCTTTATCAAAACAGTTACTTTGTTATCAACAGCAAAAATTAATTTAAAAAAAAGAATAGCGGCATGATAGGTTAATTTCAAATTCCCGAAGAGTAGAATTTTTAACCAGATGATATAAATTCTGAACCGAAAATTTTTAAGTAGAATTTTCAGTTGAGAAAAATTAACCTTATAGCAAAAATAATGATATTTTCTTATTAAGTACTATTAATTTAGTTAAAATTTAAGCGAAAGATCAAGAAAAAGGGTGGAAACTTTTTGTTAATAATATGTACGAAATTTAACAAAAAAAAAAAATACAATTAAATATAAATAGCCGTTTTTTTTCTAGTCTCTTGTAGAAAAGTAGAAAAATTAACAAAAAAGTATAAGCTTCTACAATTCAAAAATTGGTATAACTTTTTATTATAATCCTTTTTTTTTGCTTTGTTGTAAAAATGTGCAAGTGATTATAGAAAACTACAGATTTTACTTTATTTAACTTGGGTGTTTTACGCCATAAACACGCTTTTAATTTTACGTAAATTGTTATTTTTTTTTGGTAAAAATTGAAAGTAATAAACAAACTAAAACAGTAAATACATTGATAATATGTAAAAAATTGTAATCTTGAACACTATATTATTCTATTTTTACAAGTGGACGTTATGCAATGAAAACAAATCTATGTATTCGCAGAATTATTGAGGAAAACATGTTATCTTTTTCTAAAGACTCTTTCCTTCTTATGTTTGAGTTTTAATCTTTTATTTACCTTTGTTTCAACACTTTCGTTATCTACATGCTGCGAAACAACAATTACAAATAAAAACAATTGAAACTAAAAGAAAGAACTTAAAATTGAATCAAAATTAGAAAACAAAATTTCATTCAATATCGAATTTCTATTCTGGTTAATTATTATTAGAAGCTGTTTTTATGAATTGATAGTAGTATTTTTCATTGCAAATGATTCCATGCAAAAAATGACTAACTAAAAATAATTATACGTATTATTTATGAATAAAGTAATTTCCATTAAAAACTTAAAGAATATTGTAAAGAATCTTTCAGGGAATAGAATCAACATTTGTAAATTAAAATTTAATTAAAATTACGAATTTTGTCTGAAGCGGAAGAAAACTAAGAAATATGTAAACAACTACATTTCAAAAAACAATTACGACGTCAACTAGTTTTTTATTATTCACGTTTGGGTGTCTCTCTTAAAATTTGTTGCGACAACAAATTGCAGATTCATTTTTAGACATTGAAATGTTAAAGTTCCTTAACTTATAATATTTCTGCGTGAAATTATTAAAGCTGTAAGCGATACATTATTTTAAGTTCATTGATAAAAACGAATAACAAGATGACAATTGAAAAGAAAGAAAGACGCCTCAAACTTGATAAAAAATTTGAAGAAAGCAGAATGACCATTACAAAGACTTACAAGAATTGGAAGTTTCTACGGTAACATAATATACTATAAATAAATGCTCCAAATCTTGAAAAAGTTATATCTTATTATTAAATGAGAGTATGATCACTCTTTTCTGAAAGCTCATGAAATACTATACATTTTTCTGATGCCCCACAGAATCTTTTAAAATAATTTCAAACAAATCGAAAACTTAAAAAATTTGTTCAAGTCCGCAATAATCAATAAAAAATTTTTGAAACTCGTAAATTCCCAATAATTTTGATATGAAATCCCTTGAATATCCCATAATTTTTTTAAATCTGTTGAAATTACTTGAAATCCTTGGTTCCATTGAAATGTTTTAAAATATTTTTCAATCTCTAAAAATCCCTTGCAAGTCCTTTAAATGTTCAGAATTCATTTGTAATTCTGTGTGTAGAATTTTTATAATAAAAGAACAAAAAGCGAGCGACAGAAGGTCTAATCCATACATTGTGAAAGCCGTCGAAATCTTTAAAAATAACTTGAAATCTTGTGGAATCCCTTGAAATATTTTCAAACTCTTCGACAATACTTAAAATCTTTTTAAATAGTTTGGGGGCCTTGAGAAATTCCTTGAAATCTTTTATAATCATTTTAAACCTTCAGAAGTTTTGTAATATTCCGTGAAATATTTCGAAACACAGTGAAAACTTTTACAAAATCGTTAAAATCTCTCTCAATCCCTTAAAGACTTCTAAAATTAGTTGAAACCTATAAAATCCTGCAAAATCGCTTAAAATTCTTTCACAGACCATGACATTTAAAAAGACTCTTGGAAATCCCTTGAAATATTCTCGAATCTCTTCAAATATTTTTAAATACTTTGAAAATCCCTAAAATATTTTTAAATACTTTAAAACTCGAAAATTACAATAAATTTTTTGAAATCCATTGAAAGTACATTAAATTTTTTGAAATCTGTTACAGTCCCAATTTAAATCTTCTTAAATCTGTTAAAATTCATAGATATTTTGTGAAAGTATTTGAAATATTTCAGAACTCTTTAGAGTTTCTAGACATTATTTAAATCTACGTTTGAAAACGGTTTAAATCTATAATAGTAAATGAATTAAACTGAAAACGATTTTAATTTTCAATCAAAAAGAGTCGAACTTATCCCAAAAAGACGATTTTGTATGAAAATAGATGAATTCTGAACAAAACAAAACAAACATTTTATTTTTAAACCAAACAGTTGCAATTTCCATTAAAAAATATCATTTCTACCAAAAAAGATGAATTTTCAAAACAAAAATTGACGAATTTGTAACCAAAAAAGATTTTACAGTGAATAAAAAATTTTAGACCAATAATTATCATTTGAAGGGGGGACAAATTTATGATATAAAATAAAAATTTCGATCAACTATTTATTTCTTAAGTTTCATTGTTTTATTTGTATTAAAGTGATATAAATATAATTTTCGAAGTTTCTTCAAAATATTGAAATTGAGATGAAAAAAAAATTAGAATAATATAAAAACTAATAAAAAAATGTTATTAGAAAACAAAATTCAGATACGTACACTTTAAAAAAGTGTAAAAGCTCTCGAAAATTCGTGACAACAGCAAGAAATTGTGAACGTCATCGCGCGCTGTTGGGCAACAGAATCAAATTAAATTTAATTATAATTCGAAGACAAAGATGACAAAAAAAAAAAGATGAACTTTTCATCAAGGCGATTAATCCACTATCAAAAAGATCAATTTTTAACAAAGTATATGTGGTTTTAAACAACGAGTTAAATTTTGAACTAAAATAAATAAATTTTGAACTGAAATAAATAAATTTTCAACCAAGAAAAGTCGAATTTTCAGTGATAAAAAATTGTTGACAAATATATATATATATATATAAAATACGAATGTACAACTAAAATGAAATTTCCACTAAAGAGATGATTTTTTAAACAAAAAAGAAGAATGTTCAACAAAAAGTTAATTTACTAACAAAATAGTTGAATTCTCAACCAAAAAGAATGTTTTTTAATACTTCGAAAATCCATAAAAAAAATTTAAATAGATTTTTATCTTTTTAAATTAGTTTAACTTTAAAATTAATTGAAACACATAAAAATCTTATGAAATTCCATAAAATTGTTTGTAATATCTTAACTTGTTCTAAAATCCCTTTAAATCTTCTTAAAACAGTTAAGAATTCATAGATTTTCTGTGAAATTCTTTCAAACCTTTTCCCTTGAAATCTTTTCAAATCTGTTAAAATTCAGATATTCTATGAAAGTCTTTGAAATCCTTAAGAATTACTTACAGTCTCTAGAAATTATTTTAATACCCTTGAAATCTTTTTATCATTTAATATCCGAAAAACACCCTTGTAATTTTCTTGAAAATGTTAAAACTCGTGCATAAATAAATAAATAAAAAATTTAATAAATAAATGTATGGGTTTAGATTAAATTTCAAACATTGAATTGAAAGACAGCAGCAGAATAATTTTTTAATCTGAAACGTAATAAATGGAACAATTTCAAGTCATTCAAAGGCCAATCAGGTTTTCAAAAAAATTGAGTGCAAGATTTTCGAGAAATTCCGTTACACTATTTTTCTGGATAAAAAAAACACAACTAGAATTTTAAAAAAAGGAAAGGATATTAGAATTTTACTAAAAATTGAAGTTTCTACATACATTAAAGATATTGCTACAAAAATAAATTTTTTCAATCAAATTTTGAGATAGCCTGTCTTTAAAAATGCATTTTAATAGAATGCTATAAAATTAATAAAAAATAATATTAAAAAAACAAAATTCAGATACGCTCACTCTTAAAAAATTCGTCGACAATACTCAGAATCTTTTAAAATAGTTTGGGGGTATCTGGAAATTCCTTGAAATATTTTGAAATCATTTCGAATAATTTTAAACCTTCAAAGGTTTTGTAATATTCCGTAAATTATATTTAAATACATTGAAAGCGTTTACAAAATCATTATAATTCCTCTCAATCCCTGAAAGTTTTCTAAAATTAGTTGAAAGCTATAAAATTCCGGTCAAATCCCATAAATTTCTTTCGCAAGCCATGGAATCTAAAAAGATTATTTGGAATTCCTTAAATAATCTGCACAATACTTTGAAATGTTTTGAAGTTACTTGCAGTCCTTTTAGAAGTGCTGTGAAATCTCGTGAAATTTTTTTAAATACTTTGAAAATCCCTGAAATATTTTCAAATACTCGAAAAATAAAACAAAATAAAAAACTAGAAAATTAAAATAAAATATTTTGAATATTTATATTCCAATTGAACTCTTCTTGAATCTTTTAAAATGAATAAATATCACTTGCAATATATTTTTTAAAATTCTTGAAATATTCTTAAATCAGTTGAAACTCGTAGATATTACATGAAAGTCTTTGAAATCTTTAAGGATTCTTTAGTATCTAGAAATTATTTTAATATTCCTTATAAAATAAATTTTATCCCTCATAAAAGATAATAAAATCAGATGAAATATTATTCGGCAATTTTATTACTCCGGAAATGTATTGTTCAGGAATTTTATTGTTCGGGTACTTCATTATTAGCAAGTTTTATTATTGCGGACATTTTATTATTCGGGATTCTTTCAATTCGGTAATTTTTTATTAGGAACTTGTCAATTTGATAATTTTATTATTCGTAAGTTTTATCATTTCGAAAAAATTTGGTAATTCGGAAATTTTCTTATTCGTACGTTTTATTATTCAGGAATTTTATTATTCAAAAATTTCATTATTGGGGAATTTTTCAATTCAGGAATTTTATAATTCGCAAATTGTATTTGTAGAATTTTTGATGAAAAAACGGTTTTTTAAATAAAATAGAAATATAATATAATAAATATTTTTTTAATATAAAACAGAATTCAACAACGAAAAAGAAGAGTTTTTAACGAAATGCAATACTTTTTATGATGAATGAACAACTGGCTTAGTTATATTTAAAAATTTTTTTAATTTAATTGGCCACGCAAAAGTTTTTTAAAAAATAGTGAAAATTTCAAATGAAATTTGTAGTTAAATTTTTAATCAGAAATATTATTTTTAGGGAAAGAGTTAAACTTTTAACAAAGCAATTGAATTTTCATGTGCAAAAAAATAAATAGAATTACAAGTTAAATAAATTGCAACAAGAATATTATATCAAAGATGCCGCAAAACATAATGAAATTTCAACAAAATAGTTGAATTTTTAAACAGCCAATAATAGTTCAAATTTGGAACAAAAGATGAATTCTTAACGAGATATATAATAATTGGTTTTTCTATTTTCGATCTTTCATCCTTAAAAAAAAAATAATTGTGTGTATTTGAATCAAAGAAATCATATTTTCAACAAAATAGTTCAATTTTAAACAACAAAGTTGAATTTCCTACAAAATAGTTAAATTTTGAAACAACCTATTAATTTTTCAACAAAATAATTAAAATCTCAACAAAATGGTTGATTTTTTAAACAAATTGATGAATGTTGAACCTACTGATATAAATTCTCAAACAAAAAGACGAATTTTTCGCCAATGAGATTAATTTACCACTAAAAAGATGCATTTTAAACAAAATACATGAATTTTCAATATAAAAAGATCAATTTTAATAAAAAATAAGAAATAGTTAAATTTTCAGTCAAAAAATTAATTAAAAAAAAAAAAGAATTTTCAACAAAATAGTCTAATCTTCAAACAAAGAGATGACTTCTTGACTAAAATGATGAATCTTTTTAAAAAATTAATTTTTAACAAATTCCAAAAGGAGCTCAAAAAGGGGTAAAGATTAAACATTTATATTTATATGTAGAAAAGTAACAATCTTCTATCAAAAATGTTGTACTTTTAAATATTGCAAGTAGACGATGAAAGTTGGAATTATTTTCGTTAATGTAAAAAGTTCCCTACAATGGAATTTTCAAATTTTCTTTAATTTTCCACAATTAATAAATTCATTTTCATTTCTCTGAAATTTTTCAACAACTAAATATTCAATTTTCTTCAATTATAAATTTTTCATTAATTATTTACAGTAAAAAAAAACTTTTCAATTTTCCTCAATTATCAACATTTACTAATTCCATTTTCAGTTATATTTGATTTTTGAACATTTTAATTTTCTACGGTTGAAAATTGAATTATCAGTTTTCTTTGATTTCCCACAGTGGAAAATTCAATTATAATTTCTTTAAAGTTTAAACAAAATACATGACACGTAACAGTTTCTAGAAATGATCTCAAATCGTTTAAAAATGTTATAAATCCCTTGAAATCCTATAAAATTGTTTTAAATCATTTAAATCGGTCTGAAATTCCTTGAAATCTTCTTTTATCAGTAAAAATTTATAAATAAATAAATTAAAAATTAAATAAATATATTTATGGATAAAGATTGAATTAAAAGTTAGCAGCGGATTTATTTTTCATTTTGAAATGTTAAACGTAATAAATGGAGCAATTTGAAGCAATTCAAAAGCCAATCGAATTTCAACAACAATGAGTGGGAGATTTTCGAGACATTTTGTTACGCCAATTTTTTAGATAGAAAAAAATACAGCTTGAATGACAATCAAATCAAAAGGTACAGATATTGGAATTTGACAAAAATTATAAATTTCTACAGCCATTAAAGATATTTTTACAAAAATAAATTTTGAAATAGTCTGCCTGAAAAATGAATTTTTGTAGAATACTATAAAACTAATAAAACAAATTTATTACCAGCCAAAATTCAGAGACGCCCAATTTGAATAAAGGTAAAAACTCGAAAAATCGTGACAACAGCAAGAAATTGTTAAACGTCATCACGCACTGTTAGGCAATAAAACTAGATCAGAATGAAATTAAACCTAATTAAAATTCGAAGACAGTTTCAGATCGAGGGATAAATGTCACGTCCCGTTGACAGCTGACATCCGTTTCGCGTTGGAACGTGTAGAACGGACCTCGCAAAAACGTAACACACCTCGACAGATCAATCCGAATACGTCGGCAATCAATGAAAACATCAACAATAAACACTGAAATCTTGACACTGATTGTGGACACACAAAATGCGGTAGTTTTTTTGTTATGGTGGCCGGGGACAAAAGGCGAAAAGTCGGCAAGCTGAAAGGGCGTGTAAATAATAACCGCGAAAGTCGTGGCGTCGACAACAAGCGGTTAATTTCGCAGCATTTTGAGAGACCAGAGAAGATTTGGTAATAATAGAGGAGGTTACTACCTGGGTATACAATTGGGAGGCGTTCGATCCACTTCCCAGGTAGCAAAAAGCTTCATGGGGACGGGCCGGGTGGCCGGGGCTGCTGTCTTTGTGCGCTCCGCCATTTTTCGGCCAGTCTGCCCACGATATCACAACATACACCCTCGTTCCTTCGCGGCTCACGGCAAACTGCATAATCGGGCGAGAATGTGGTGTCGCGAACTACAATTACCGATCGCGACGCCATCTTTTTTATTTGAGCGCCATCTTTGATCGGTAACTGACTGCGGTACTGTGTGTCGGTAATTACTTTTTTTTTCATTTACTTATTTCAACTAGTGAATTTAAAAAAGGCAAATTTTAAAAATAAGTTGAATCCTCAACCAAAATAGTTTTTTTTTCCAGCTAAAAGTTATACTTTTAGCCAATGAAGATGAATTTTCAAATAAAAAAGACGAATTTTCATCCACGAAAGATTATTTTTTCTATAAAGAGAACTGAATTCATTCAAAAGAGAGAATTTTCGGAAATTTTATTGTTCGCAAGTTTTTTTATTTTGATAATTTTTTAATTCCGAAATTTTATTATACAGCATTTTTCCAAATCGGGAATTTTATTTCTTGGGAATTTTATAATCCGCAAGTATCATTATTTCGAGAATTTTATAATTCGGGAACTTTCAAAAGTCGAAAATTTTATATTTCGCAAATTTTATTATTTCGAGAATTTCATATGCGGTAATTTTATTATCCGATAATTTCATTAATATTCGTGATTTTCATTACCCAGGAATTTTATTGTTTGCAAGTTTTAATATTTCGAGAATTTTCGAATTCGTGCATTTTATTACTCGCAAGTTTTATTATTTCGAAAATTTTATAATTCGGAAATTTTCTTATTCGGAAATTTCATTATTCAAGAATTTTTCAACTCAGGAATTTTATAATTCGAAAATTTTATTATCCGAAAACGTTATTATTATTCGGAAAATTTATTTTTCAGAAATTTTATTATTCGGGATTTTTATTATCCAGGAATTTGATTGTTCGCGAGTGTTATTATTTCGAGAATTTTCCAATTCAGGAATCTTATTACTCGCATGTTAAATTATTTCGAAAATTTTCTTATTTGAACGTTTTATTATTCGAAAATTTCATTATTCGGAAATTTTTCAATTCAGGAATTTTATTATTCGTAAATTTTGCTATCCGAAAATTTTATTATTATTCAGGAACTTTATTATTCGGGATTTTATTACCCAGGAATGTTATTGTTTGCAAGTTTTTTAATTTCGAGAATTTTCTTATTCGGAAACTTTATTATCCGAAAATTTTATTATTATTCGGGAATTTTTCAATCCAGCAATTTTATTGTTCGCGAGTTTTATTATTTGGAGAATTTTCCAATTCGGGGATTTTATTATTCGCAAGTTTTATTATTTCGAAAATTTTATAATTCGGACGTTTTATTATGCGGGCATTTTATTATTCGGGAATTTTTTAATTTAGGAATTTTATTATCCTGAAATTTTATGATCCGAAAATGTTATTATTATTCGGAGATTTTATTATTCAAAAATTCTATAATTCGGGATTTTTATTACCCAGGAACTTTATTGTTCGCGAGTTTTATTATTTCGTGAATCTTCCAATTCGGGAATTTTATGATTACTCGCAAGTTTTATCTTTTCGAAAATTTTATAATTCTGAAATTTTCTTATTCGGACGTTCTATTATGCGGGCATTATATTATTCGAGAATCTTTCAATTTAGGAATTTTACTATTCTGAAATTTTATGATCCAAAAATGTTATTATTATTCGGAAATTTTACTATTCAAAAATTTTATAATTCGGGATTTTTATTAACCAGGAATTTTACTGTTCGCGAGTTTTATTATTTCAAGAATTTTCCAATTCGGGAATATTATTCCTCGCAAGTTTTATTATTTCGAAAATTTTATAATTTTGAAATTTTCTTATTCGGACGTTTTATTATGTGAGCATTTTATTTTTCGGAAACTTTATTATCCGAAAATTTCATTATTCAAGAATTTTATCATCCGAAATTTTTATTATTATTCTAAAATTTTATTAATCAAAAATTTTATTATTCGAGATTTTTATTTCCCATGAATTATATTATTCGCGAGTTTTATTATTTCGAGAATTTTCCAATTTGGGAATATTATTACTCATAAGTTTTATTATTTTGAAAATTTTATAATTCGGGCGTTTCATTATGCGGGAATTTTGTTATTCGGAAATTGTATTAGTGGGAACTTTCATTAATCCGGAATTTTTCAATTCCGGAATTTTATTATTCTGACATTTTGTTATCCGAAAATGTTATTATTATTCGGAAATTTTATTATTCGCGATTTTTATTACCCAGGAATTTTATTGTTTGCGAGTTTTTTTATTTCGAGAATTTTCCAATTCGGGAATTTTATTACTCGCAAATTTTATTATTTCGAAAATTTTATAATTCGGAAATTTTCTTATTCGTACGTTTTATTATGTGGGCATTTTATTATTCGGGAATTTTATTCTTAGAAAATTTCATTATTCGGGAATTTTTCAATTCGTGAATTTTGTTATTCGCAAATTTAATATTGCGGAAATTTTCAAATTCGAAAAGTTCTAACCAAAAAAATTGATTTGCTACAAAATAAGTTGGATTTCAAACAAAAACATACATTTTATAGAAAATAGTTAAATTATCAACCAAATAAATTATTTTTAACTAAAATGATGAATCCTAGACTAAAAAAAATCTTTAACTGGAATAGTTAAATCTCAGCTTAAAAAAATTAATTTTCGACGAAAAAAAAACGATTTTTTAAATAATATATAAATATAATATAATTAATATTTCTAAATAAAAAAACAGAATTCAACAACAAAAAAGACGAATTTTCAACAAAATACAACACTTTTTATCTAAATTGAGTAATGAAACTGGCTTAGTTATATTTTAAAATTAAAAAATTTAATTGGCAACACACAAAAGTTTTTTAAAAAGTAGTTAAAATTTCAAATGGAATATATAGTTAAATTGGACTTGGTTAGGTGGAGTGGAAGTGTGAGAATGTGTGTCCATAACGACGGAAGTATTTATAAAGAATTACGGTTATTGTATGATATTATATGGTGTGAGTGGTGATTATTAAGTGCAATAAAAGTAGCCTGATAAGTGAGATTAAAAAATGACGTTTAAAAAGGTATTTGTATTTTATTATTGGCGATATACGTAAGGGGTTAAAATTTATAGGTTAGATCGAAAAAGTATTAAAATGGCAGAAAACGAGGGAAACAAGGAACTGGTCACGAAGTTAGGTGTAACAGCAGCAGATGGCGCGAAGTTTAATAAAAATACCGATATCGATAGAGACAAGACTGACAAAACTGAAACAACTGACAATAACCTAGATAAGACAGACGAGACGAAAAAACGGGGTAGAGGGAGACCACCAAAAGAAGAAAAACTAGTAAGAGAAGCTCAAAATAAAAAAAAGATAGATGAGATATTCAAAGCTTCGAAAAAAACAGGGACAGAATCAACGATACAGAATACAATAAATGCACCAAGTACAGAGCAGGCAAAACAGGAAGAGAAAAATTTAGAAAAGGCGAAAAACAAATTTGATTTCCCAAATTCTGTGTTAGAAGGTGGGAATTGGGAAACAGCTTTAAAGTATTTCTGGCATCACATGCAGGACATAAAATTTGAGAAACATAAAACGAAATTACAATTAGAGAAGGAAAAGGAGAATCGCGAAAAAGAAATAAGACATTTAAACGAAGAATTGAAAAGGAAAACAGAAGAATGGGAACAAGAAAGAACAGTTTTAAGAAGTAAATTAAATGAAATTAACTCCATCGTTGGGATCAAAGAGAACAGCCATATTATAGAAGAAACAATTAAGGCAAAAGTAGTGGAGATTAAAAATAAAATAAGGAAAGAAAATGACTCAATTCAAACGGGGAACTCGGTGGTCAATAGGGGAAAGGAGGAGTACACATACAATAGAGACTTTTTGGAGATAAAAAGAGCATTTGAAGCGCAGGAGAAAAGGGAAAGGAAAAACAATGTAGCGATAAGAGGACTGCACGCAGAAGGAACTGACAAAAAAGCAGAGGTAAAGGCGTTCTTCAAAAATGAACTAGACATAGAAGTAGAAATTATATGGGCAACAGCAGTAGGCTTTAGTAAAAAGAAAAAAGTAATAGCGAAAATAGGTAGCTGGGAAGAAAAGCTATCGATCATGGAAATGTAAAAAGTATTAAGTGGTAAGAAGATTTTTATTGATCATGATATCACCAGAGAAGAAAGGAGAATACAAAGGGAAATAGTAGAAATAGCCAGGACTGAAAGAGAACAGGGTAAGGAGGTAAAGTTAGGATACCAAAAATTGAGGGTTAATCAAGTTTGGATAAGTTGGAGGGACCTGGAGATGAGTCAGAGAAGGGAAGATACAAATTTTCAGTAATCCCAACGACCTTGAACCAAGAAAAAAGAAAGGTTGCGAGAGCAGGGGGGTGCAAATTTCTTTTTTGGAATGTAGCTGGTGTTAGGAACAAAGACAGGGACTTCTGGAATTTTATAAAAAGTTTTGATTATGACGGATTAGCAGAGACTTGGATTGAGGAGAAGGATTGGGCGAGATTCAGGCAACTGTTACCTAAGGGATTTAATTGGGTGTGTCAATTTGCCAAGAGAGAAAACAAGAAAG
>NC_046665.1:106329731-106331850 GCF_010883055.1 Belonocnema kinseyi | reverse complement strand
AAACCCTCTTGACTATAATCACACCTTTTAAGATATTGCTCCCTTTCTTGGACACTTCTTATCTTCAGCTTTCCACTATTTTTTTCTTTTAGGCATTCTTTTTAAATTATTCTTCCTGCGGAATTTTCTATTCCTTCTTCAAATTTAATAGCTTTTCTTCCTAATTTCACTCTGAGTTTTTCGATTTTTGTCTCTTCCAGAACCATGTAGCTTGGTGTATAACGGTCGAGTCCCAGCGTCCACCTGAAATAACGGTCTTGGATCCTTTCTAAAGTGGCTTTTTCTTCCTATCCCCATAATTCTGCCCCGTAAGACAGAACTCCAACCACTAAGCTGTTAAAAATATGTATTCTTCTGTTGAAATTGTCCTTAAAGAGTCTTTCTCCTATCCCCCACGTATGTTTCATCACAATGTTGGCCTTTTTAACAATCTCCTGAATGTGTCTATCACAGCCTCCATTTTTGTTGAATGTGTACCCTAAATATTTGAATACTTTCACTTGCTCTACATTTACTCCTTTCCAATTCCATGTTCCTTCCTTTTCTCTGCCCCCACCTTTTTTGAAAACCATTACCTTCGATTTTTCTACGTTCAATACTAAACTTTTCTTCTCTAAGAACTTTTCGAATCTTTTCATCATTTCCCTAATATCTTCTTCATTGTTCGCCAAAAGTGCTATATCATCTGCGTAAGCAAGTGAACAGAATTTTTCACTCCCAACTTTTATGCCTCCCACAATTTCTTTTCTCATTTCCTCTTCTATGTCAGAGATCAGGACTGTGAATAGTGTAGCGCTAAGCGGACAGCCCTGCCTAAGGCCCTCTTCTGTGCAAAATTCTTCTGTGATATTGCCATTTACCTTCACAGCACTAACCGTTTTTACATAGATTTCTTTCACTCTTTCAATTAAACCTTTTCTTACTCCTCTTATCTCCATTGTTTTCCACGACGTTTCCCTATTTACCTTATCAAAGGCTGCCTTTAAATCAATGAAGAACGCAAAGATCTTTCCTCCCTTTTCTCTAGTTCTCTCTCTATGATATGCTGCAGTATGTATATATTGTCTATTGTTCCTCTATTTTTTCTAAATCCTGCCTGTGTGTCCGGTAATATTTTCTTCTCTTCCAAATCCTTCACTAATCTTTCGTTTAATATCATGGCATACACTTTGTACGCCGTGTTAAGCAGAGTGATCGGTCTATAGTTTTTCAGATCATCTGTTTCTCCTTTCTTGAATATCGGCGCAATAATCCCTTTCCTCAAACTATTCGGGAAGCCTTCTCCATTCCACACTCTTCTTATCAGTTCAAAAAGTTTCCTTTTGCCATCCCCTTCTAAATATAGCCATGCTTCATTCGGTATTTCATCTTCTCCTGGTGCTTTCTTCATTCTCAGTTTCTTAATTTGGTCATTAATTTCTTTGTCGCTAAGGTCGGATTCATCTTCCTGTAGATTATTCCTTTTCCCTTGTGTTGTAGAATGAGCTTCTGTTCCTTCTAAGTGGTCCATAAAGTGATTTTTCCAGTCCTTCATCTTTATTTCACTACTAATGCTATTCTTTTTCTTCCTTTGTTTATTTATATACGTCCAAATATCTTTCTCCGTTTTTGCATTTGTTATCTCTTCTAATTCGTCATCCTTTCTTTTCTTTTCCTTATCTTCGCACATTTTCCTGAACTCTAATCTTTTATGAGCGTGAGCTTCCCACGAACCTTTATTATCTTTCCATTTCTTGTATAACTTCTTTACCTTCCTCTTTTTTCGTGAACATTCCTTATCCCACCAAGTTTTATGCCCTAATTCAAATCTGATTGACTTAACTTTTTTCTTTTTCATGACGCTGTTCACTTTGTTTGCAAAAGTATTTCATTCTTCCATTAGATCATTTTCTGAGTAAACGCCAGCACTCATTTTTACATTATAATCGATCTTAATTTCATTGTCCCATACCACAATCTCTTTTTCTGGTATCTGTTGACAACATTGGTTCGCTCTGACAAGTTCCTTTTTTAATACACACCCCATTGGCTGATGATCTGATTCTATTCTGTCAATTATTTAAAAATCTTCTATCTTATCCAAACCTTCATAGTTAGTTATAGTGTAATCAATTACTGA
>NC_046665.1:106324279-106329631 GCF_010883055.1 Belonocnema kinseyi | reverse complement strand
AAGAGGATGTAATTAACTCTAGATAAGTAGAGAAATGTATAATATGAGTGTATAGAGAACCATTATTGTTACTATTAATCCATATAGAGATTCTATTTTGTTCTAGTTGTCAAAAAAAAATCCTTGAATGCAAGAGTGGATGGATAAGAAAAAGAAATGTAAACCAAGTCCAATTTTTCAAGGCCGTTCGGCTGAAAAATAAATAAATATCTATCTATATATAGTTAAATTTTTAATCAGAAATATTATTTTTAGAGAAAGAGTTAAAATTTTAACCAAGCAAGTTGAATTTTCAAGGAAAAAGGATGCATCCTCATACAAAAATGTAATATTTGATATTTCAATGAAAAAATTGTAATTTAAACTAAAAAGACCAATTTTAAGCTAAGAAGTATTTTACATTGAAAAACATAATAAACTGTAAGCTGAACGAATGTTCAAAAAAATTACTTGAATTTTCAAACAAAAAATATTTCAGTTTGGTTTTCAAGACCAAAAATTAAGTTTCATAAAAAAATTTAATTTTCAAGCAAAATACTTGAATTTTCAACTGCAAAAAAAATAAATAGAAATACAAGTTAAATAAATGACAACAAGAATATTATATCAGAGATGCCGCAAGACATAATTTTCAAATTAAAATTGAGAAATTTCAAATTAATTTAATTATTTTAACAAAAAAAAGTTGGCTTTTCTACCTCAAAAGATGAATTTTCAATTCAAAAGGTTGAAATTTCAACAAAACAGTCGAATTTTCAAACAAATTGTTGATATTGTAACATATAAAAATTAATTTTCAAACTAAAGATAAAATTTAATGAAATACTGGAAATGTCTACATACATCGATGAATTTTCAACCAAATAGTCGAATTAAAAAAATAAAAATACAAAAAAAGATTAAACTTTAGCCATCAATAGTTAAATTTGCAACAAAAAGATGAATTCCTAATTAGACATAAAATAAGTAGTTTTTCTAGTTTCGACCTCTCATCGTTAACAAATAATTGTGTATATTTCAACCAAAAAAATCAGATTTTTAACCGAATAGTTTAATTTTAAACGAAAGAGTTGACTTTCCAACAAAATAGTTAAATTTTGAACCCAAGAGTTAATTTTTCAACAAGGTAATTAAAATCTTAACAAAATGGTTGAATTTTTAAACAAATTGATGAATGTTGAACCTACTGATACAAATTCTCAAACAAAAAGACGAATTTTTCACCAATGATATTAATTTACTACTAAAAAGATGCATTTTAAACAAAATACATGAATTTTCAACTTAAAAAGATCAATTTTAATAAAAAATAAGAAATAGTTAAATTTTCAATCAAAAAATGAATTTAAAACAAAATAATTTTGAACAAAATACTCTGATCTTCAAACAAAGAGATGACTTCTTGACTAAAATGATGCACCTTTTAAAAAAATGAATTTTTAATAAATTGGAAAAGGAGCTCAAAAAGGGATAAAGATTAAACATTTATTTTTATACATAAAAAAGAAACAATCTTCTATCAGAAATGTAGTACTTTTAAATATTTCTGAATGATTTTTTAATGACTTTTGTCATCAAAGAATTTATTTTTACAAAGTGGATATTGTTGCAATTGTATGATTATTAATTTTCCAAAAAAACCCGTTTCTTCTTTTGTAAATTCAATAAAAGAGAAATAATTTAATTATTAATTTTCTTAAATTCTGAACAGTTATTAATCCATTTTCAGTTATATTTAATTGTTAACAGTTGAATTTTTTACTGCTGAAAATTAAATATTCATTTTTGTTTAGTTGGAAATTCAGTTTTAATTTTATCCAATTTTAAACAATTCAACTTTCATCTTTTGTAAATTCAAACAAAGAGAAATAATTAATTTATTATTTTTCTTAAATTTTCATTTCTGAACATTCATTAATTCCATTTTCAATTCTATTTAATTTTTCAATAGTTCAATTTTTACTGCTGAAAATTCAATTAAAATTTTTGTTCAATTTAAAAAAATTAAATTTTCATCTTTTTAAGATTTATTTATCAATTTTTTCAATTTTTAACAGTTTAAAATTCAACTATCAATTATCTTCAAGTTTCAACAGTTGAAAATTCAATGTCCAGTTCTCTTAAGCTTTTAAAGAATTAAATTTTTTACTGTTTTTACTGTTTTCAATTTTCGCTTTTGTTCCATTTTAAACAATTGAATTCTCATTTTTTGAAAATTTAATTGTCAATTTTCTTCAATTTTCAACAGTTGAAAATGTAATTTTCAATTATCTTCAAGTTTCAACAGTTGACAATTCAATTTTTAGTTCTCTTCAACTTTTCAATATTTAAAATTTTTACTGTTAAAAAATAAATTTTCTTTGATTTTCAATGTTGAAAATTAAATTTTCGTTTTTGTTCAATTTTAAACAAGTAAAATTTTCATCTTTTTAAAATTCAATTAACTATTTTTTTCGATTTCTAATAGTTGAAAATTCAATTTTTAGTTCTCTTCAAATTTTCAATATTTAAATTTTTTACTGTTAAAAAATCAATTTTCTTTGATTTGTAATAGTTGACAATTCAATTTTCGCTTTTTTTCAATTCTAAACAATTGAATTCTCATTTTTTGAAAATTTAATTGTCAATTTTCTTCAATTTTCAACAGTTGAAAATGTAATTTTCAATTATCTTCAAGTTTCAACAGTTGACAATTCAATTTTTAGTTCTCTTCAACTTTTCAATATTTAAAATTTTTACTGTTAAAAAATAAATTTTCTTTGATTTTCAATGTTAAAAATTCAATTTTCGTTTTTGTTCAATTTTAAACAAGTAAAATTTTCATCTTTTTAAAATCCAATTAACTACTTTTTTCGATTTCTAATAGTTGAAAATTCAATTTTTAATTCTCTTCAAATTTTCAATATTTAAATTTTTTACTGTTAAAAAATCAATTTTCTTTGATTTGTAACAGTTGACAATTCAATTTTCGCTTTTGTTCCATTTTAAACAATTGTATTCTCATTTTTTGAAAATTTAATTGTCAATTTTCTTCAATTTTCAACAGTTGAAAATGTAATTTTCAATTATCTTCCAGTTCAAAAAGTTGAAAATTCAGTTTTAGTCAATTTTACACTTTTTAAAGTTGAAGAAAACTGATAATTGAACTTTCAACAGTTGAAAGATCTACTTGTTGCAAATTAAAGAAAATTTAAAATTGAATTTAATAAATAAATGCTTCAATCCATGCAAAAAATGTAGTTAACCTTTGATTTTTTCAAAAAAGTGTCGCAATCAACAAATATTTTTTTTTCTCTTAAATACCATCATTAATAATTAAATCTTGGTACTTTTTTGTCCAAAAAAATTATTTCATCTTCAAAATTTTATTTAAATCCTAAACATTTTAGTATGAAATCGGTCAAAACGGGATATTCTATCTCCTTCTCCAAGACAAATATTGAAAAGGATCAAATTATTCTTAAATTCTACTATTCCTAACAAAACAAACAAAGCCTGTAAAATAACTGCGTTCAAAATAGTGAAATTCCAAATGTAAAAGCAAAAACATCACATTAAATGTAGTGCTTTTACAAAATCTGAGAAAAGTACCTTTCTGAAAGTAGGAAACAATTGAGTAAAATTATTTCCTATTTTCAGAAACGAGAATTCCCAAAATTTTGTAAAACCACTATACTGAAAGTAGTGTTTTTACTTTCCCAGTTGGAAGTTTGCTATTTTGAACGCAGTTATTTTACAGGTTTTGGTACAATTACAAAAACACAGTAGATATTTACAAAAAAAATCTTCTACAGTGTGCATCTTCAAATAAATACAAAATTGACACTCCAAATAATAATCAACCACCATAAAATCCTAGAAATCGCTGTTTTTATTTTCCTCTCCTTTTTTTTTCCTGTGAAACTTACACAAAACCGTTATAATAAGATCTTAAATTTTGATTAGACAGATATCTCATATCCAACATGATCCACATTCGTCACACGAAATTCGCGAATGCCAACTAGAAAACAAGACAGTACCCAGAACGATAAACAATCAAGACTTGCTCTCCAATTCACTCATCGTTCGATCAGCGCCTCATCGATCCTTCACATCACTTTTTATCCAACAACCCACTCCTAAATATCGAAAAATATACGTAGCATAACTACCCAAAAGAGTGATTCTTCAGTTGTCATTGTTGGAAAGTGGCAGTATACTCGTAGCCTTTACAATAATATTTATTAGAAAACTGCACAACAAGTGGTCGACCTCCTCACAGAATCCGCGCGTTCAGCTTCACCCTTCAAAGAATGCGTTTTCCTTTTCAAGAAAGATTACAAAAAAAAAAAAAAAAAAAAACCCAAGAAAAGAAAAGAAAAGCTACATCACTGTGGATTAAATAAGATGGTAGGAGAGCCACCACATCAAGAAGGGCTGAGCACCAGCCAAACACAGAATGAAGTAGAGTCTCCTTTTATTGCCACTGGCTGTGTAGGAAGTGTGTCCTTCCGGAATCACTCGCAGCTTCAAAGATCGCACTAGGAAAAAAGCTAGGGATATACCAAAGTATGTGAGGACGACGTAATATCCGAGGCTTCGAAAGATCAGCGAGGCCACGACGGCTGCATTTATCCCCACGTATTTGTAGCCACAGTAGGCTAGGAGGTCCATGGTCCGCAGACTCGTGTCCAGATTCATTACGTAGAGGGTTATAGTGTGAATTAATAATTCTATCAGACCCCAAGCCAAGGCCGTGCTCGACAATATGCCCAGCTGCTCGGGTGTGAATTTTTCCTGGGTTCCCAGAGCAAGTCCGGCTACGACAACGTAGGTCAGGAACGCCATGGTCGGAATGTACAAGTCGGGCGCGTTTCTTTCGTATCGTGGTTGGAGTGGACCATCCTGTTCGTACTTTACAGACCAGTCCTGAAATAAAATGATTTTTATTACCTTCGCTGCTATCATTTCTCCGTGTCTATTCAGGGGTCGTACTTAAATTACGAGGGTAGTTCAATAAGTCCTAAGAATGAAGTATAAAAACAATTTTTTTTGGGTACATTTTTTTTTATTTTTCAACATAATCTCCTTGAAGCTCTATACACTTGGTCAATCGCTTTTCAAGTTTTTTTAATCCTTCAGAAAAATGCCTTTTCGGAAGTTCCTCAAAATAAGCACTTGCAGAGGCAATGACGTCTTCGTTGTCTGGAAATCTCTGTCCACCGAGCCATTTTTTCAAGTTTGGAAATAAGAAAAAGTCCCTGGGGACTAAATCTGGTGAATACGGTGGGTGTCCGACCAATTCGAATTTTAGTTCTTCAATTTTAGCCATTGAAACGAAGCATGTGTGAACTCGGGCGTTGTCGTGAT
>NC_046665.1:106253172-106324179 GCF_010883055.1 Belonocnema kinseyi | reverse complement strand
TCTAGTCGGGAGTGGTGCTGACTGAAAACAGATGATTTGGAGCGATTCGCGCGCCATCTGTTGGTCATTCTAAGGACTTATTGAACTACCCTCGTATGTAACGGATTATAGCAGGGGTCTCCAAATTCCAAAATCGAGACCCTCGATTTTCACGGTAAAATTGAGAATTACGAAATAAAATAATCAATGTTAAGTTTACGTTACTATAATAATATTAAATGAAGTAATGAATGGAATTTAAATGTTTTATACTCACAATGCAAATTAACTGAAAATCAATTTGTTTATGAATAATTAAAAATTTTATTTTTAAATTAAGATTTAAGTTTATCAAAAATGTATCTTAATTTTATAATTATCCTAATTACATAAAAAATTATATCCCAATAAAATAAAGTAATTTAAAATAATAGTCCTGACATTAACAACAATTCATTTTTAAATCCATAATAACCAATTTTTGAATATTAAGAGTTTATGAACATTGTTAAATGGATCTAGATAATTTATAACACTATCAAATCTAGCAGATAAAAAAAAATAAATAAATTACGATTAAAACTCCTCGGAAAAGATACTTCACAGAGGTTATGTATAACATAAAATCTTTAAAACTAAGAAATTTGAAATACTATTAATTTGAATGATTAAAAATTTGTGACAATATTTTTCTACTCTTACGAAAAAAAATTACACGAAATAGACTATTTTCAACTAAAAAAGTCCAATTTTCAACTAAACAAATTAATTTTCAACAAAATGTATAAACTTTTATCCAAATAGTTGAATTTTCAACTAAGATACATTTCTATTTTTCATTACATTTTTTCTAAATAAATATGTTCATTTTGAAATTTAAAAAATATCAAATTTTACCACAAAATAAAGAAGTTAAATGTGCATTGGGGACAATTAAATTTAAATAAAAAAGAAAACAAATTTTTGCAAATCATTTTAATTTTGTATGAAATATGTAGTAGAATTTTTTATCCAAATGTTGACGTTTTAAGCCAAAACGACGAAATTTCTATGTAACAGTTGAATTTTTGAGAAAATAGACAAATTTAGTTCATCACATTATTTCCCCGTTGAATTTTCAACTTGCAAAGATAAATATTCTACGCAAAGTTTGATAGTTGATATTTCAAAATTAAAATAATGTCATTCAAAATAAAAAAAAACAGTTGGATTTAACCAACAAAGATGAAGTTTCCGGAAAATACTTGATTTTTAAATAAAAAATTGATTTCCTAACAAACAAATTAAAAGGAATGATAAATTTTCAACCAAATAGGTACATTTTCTATCCAATTATTGATTTTTTTAGTCAAAAGTACGAAGTTTCTACAAAACAGTTAAACTTTCTACCCAGAAAAGCGATTTTTCAGTCTTTGTATTAAAAGTTTTTGTAAACATATAAATTTAAAAGTTTTATTTATAATACATTTTTTTAACATTTTGAACGGTAAAAATGAGGGAGAATTACATTTTTTTATTTATTTCAGACAAAATTATCGCATCAATTAAAAGTTTTGTGATCGTAATAACAATTTAAAATTCTATAATTTCAGCAGCTTTGACTTTAAAATATTCAATTTAATTTACAGTTAACAATTTTAAAACTTGAATCACTTTGAACAGAAAGTTATTTTTATTTAAAAGTTAAAATTTTCGAATAATTTAATTTTGGACGCAATAATATTAGCTTTGAATTTTTAATGATACAATTTTCATAATTCTAATTCACAAATATTTTAATTTTTAAAGTTTTGAATTTTTTTATTTTCAAAATTTTAATCTGAAATAATCATATTGATAAGTTTACAATTGGAATTTTTAAAACTTGAATCGCCTTTTTTGATATTTTTTTAGTTACACACATTTTCAAATTATTTACAAGGAAAGAAGAATCAGCAGTTTTTTTTGTGAATTATATAAATTTTATAATTTTCATGAGACAATTAGGAAAGATTTTTAAATATTTCAGATACGTCAAAAAAAGAATGTAGAAGATTTAAAAAATATATATTTTATTTTACAGCATTCTACAAATTATTAGAAAAATTTTAGCCTTTTGAAAAGATATTTAGGGCTTTTATAATTTCAGGAAAAATGATAAATATTCCATAAGTTTTCGGAAATGCTTCCAAGGTTTAAAATATTTTAAATCTATGCAAAGTCTCTTGAATTCCTAAAAATATTTTTAAATGAATCCAATTTTTCTCGAAATTTTGAAAAATCATATAAAATGTAAAAATTAAGCTCAAAATCTTCAAAAATTTCTTACAAATTTGAAGAAAATTATAAAAGATTTTTGAATACTTCAGAATCGTCAACAAAAAATCTAGATTAAAAAAATAATATTTTAGGGATTTTACAAAATAACAGGAAAAGTTCGAGACCTTTTAAAATAAATATATATACAATGCCTCTTAAATTCTTAAAAATATTTTTATCCGTCTGGACTTTTTCTTGAAATTTTGAAAAGTTATTTCAAATGTAAAACGATGCCTCAAAACATTAGTGTCCAGACTTTTGCGTTTTTAACGTCTGGCTTTCTTTTTATTTAAAAACTTTCACATAAATCTGCATTTTTAAAAATCTTCTTTATTCTCCTTTAATCTAGCTATATTTATAGAATTTTATGGTTTATTTTATTTTTTATTTTTTAATGCTACCAAAGTGAAAAATTTTTCTTTAAAATCTTCTGCTCTTTTCCAAATTTAAGGAAATATTTGATGTTTCAAAATCTTTTTCAATTTTCTCCTAAAGCTCTTTTTTCAAATTAAAAAATCGAAAGAAATTGTTTTGGGAAACTAAAGAATTTATGTCATTATCCTGAATTTTTAAAAAAAGTCCTAAGATATCTGATAAATTTAAATGGTTTTTTAATCGTTTCAAAACTTCTACATATCTCTTAAAGTTGCTAAAATTTGTTCTAAAATTATATATTATTGCACGATGTTGCTCTAAAAACTTTTAAACCATTTTTTTTTAATTTTATGAAATAATTTGAAACGTTTTGTAAAAAAAAGAACAACATTTTTTCTTCTTAAAAACTCTGGAGTTTTTATATAGTAGAAAAATGTTAAGAAAAAATTATATACAACATAAAATACTTAATTTAAAAAAAAAAAGTTATAATTTAATCTTTATTTAGTTTGATGTTGTGAAAAAATTAGTCATCTAACAATTAATTGATTTTTTCATAAATGATAACATAAAAAGCATTAAACAATCATTTTCATTTAAACATAGAAATCATTTGTACTCTAAATTTTCTTTTAATATCACATTCATTTGTGCGAATTTGTTTTATTGGTAACTTTTGAAACTAATTTCAGAAAAAAATCAAACGTATTTCCATATGATTTAAAAAATTGAATGCAAATACACATTTTAGTATTTGTTCGCGGCCTGATTTAAGTATTGCAATTGAATCTTTATTCAATTAAATGTTATAAAAAAAATATTCAGCTTATATCAATTAGACACTCTTTATTCAAAAATTTATCTTTTTAATTTGAAAATTCACATGATTTAATAGAATTTTTATTTTACTTGGAAAAAATGCCTCTGTTTCGTTGAAAATATAACAATCATGTTAAAAATTCATACTTCTTGGAAAAAATTCGACTATTTTACAGAAAATTAACTTATTGTTTATAATTCTTATTTTAGTGTTGGAAAGTGAACTGGAATTTTCTTTGGGTGTTAATTTAACTCTTTTTTCAAATTTATCTGTTCAGAATAAATTTCATATTTGTTAAATAAAAATTCAACTGCTCGTTTGAAAATTTTACATCTTTTTGGAAAGATTGTCTTTTTGATTTTAAAATTCACTTGCTTTAGCAGAAATTTCATCTTTCTTGGAAAAAAATACAACTATTTGGTTGAAAATCCATCAATTTTGTTGAAAAGCCATACTTTTTTATTTAAAGTTCTGCTGTTTGGTTTGAAAATGTAACTATTTCGTATTTTTCTTTTGGTATTGAAAAGAGAAATAAAATACTTTCTGAATGAAAATTCCACTATCTTAAAACAAATTTTGTTTAAATTAAAAATTTATCTTTTTTAAGAGTAATTTCCTCTTTCTTCGATAAAAATTCAACTGTTTGGTTGCAAACTAAACTATTTTGTTAAAAAGTTATACTTTTTGTTTAAAAAGTCTATTTTTTTCTTAAGAATTTAATTATTTCGTAGAAAATTTACTTTCTTTTTAAAATTTATGGTTTGATGTTGAAAAATGAACTGAAATCTTTTCTGGATGAATGTGCAACTTTTTAAAAAACACTCTTGTCTTAGTTGCAGCACAAATTTTATCTTTCTTGGATATAAATGCAACTATTTGGTCGAGAATTCAACTATTTTATAAAAAATGCATCCTTTTTAGTTGAAAAAATTCGTCGTTTTGGATTGGAAATTTAATTCTTTTTCTAGAAATTTATTTTTGATTGCAAATGAGTTTTTTTTTTTTAATAAAAATTCATCTGTTTTCAAAGATTTTTTATAAAAAGGTAACTAGTTGGTAGAAAATTAAACAATTTTGCTCAAAGGTAATCCGTTTTAGTTAAAAATTCTTCTTCATGAATTAAATTTTGTTTTCGTAGAAACTTATTTCTTGTGCAAAATTGATATTTTGATGGTGAAAAGTCAACCGAAATCTTTCTTAACAGAAAATCCAACTATTTTTCTTGGAAAATGTATGTTTTTGATTTAAAAATTCATCTACTTCAGTACTATTTTGTTTTAAATGATTGCACTTTTAGCCAAAGAAAATGAAAATTCTACTAAAACAGGTGAATTTTTAAATCAAAACGGCAAATTTTTCAAAAAATATTTTTCATTCAAAAAATATTTCAGCAACAAAATATGAATTTTAAACGAAGTTTAATGTTATACGGAAAGAATTGAATTTTTAACCCAAAAAGACATTCCCTTAATTACCGAACAAAAATGTTGACAAAAAAAAAAAGAAAAGTATTTTCAACACAAAATTTAAATTATCAACCAACAAAATAAATTTTTAACTACAATAATTATTTTCAACCAAAAATAATAATTTCTTAAAAAAGAAGTTCAAACTTCGACCAATTAGTTAAATTTTTTAGCAATAATTTTAATCAAAATAGTTAAATTTTCAATTGAAACAAAATTAATTTTTTATCATAAAAGTGAATTTTCAACAAAATAATTCAAAGCTTAACAAGATAGTTGAATTTTCAATTTTAAAATATACATTTTTCACAAAGAATTAAAGAGTTTAATTTTCAATTTAAAAATTACTTTTCCATGAATAAAAATAGTTTTTCATCTGAAACAAGATAAATTTTGAAATACAAATGAAATAGTTGATGTATTTTAAAACTAAAAAGACGAATTTTCAATCACAATCATGAATCTTCAAAAAAAAAAAAAAAAGGAATGAGTTCTTAACAAGTAGAAAATTCGCCCAAATAGTTGAATTAAAAAAAAAAGATAAATCTTCAACGCAAAATATATATTTGACACTCCAATAAAAAAATATTTTAATTATAAATAAAAAACGGTTGAATTTTCTAGAAAAAAGAATGAATTTTAACCAAAAATGAAATTTCAGAAATAAAATAGATACCGAAAAAGATTAATTTTCAACTAGAATAGTTCCAATTTCAATTGAGAAAAATAATTTGTTTATCAAAAAAGAGAACTTTCAACTAGAATATAGTTCAATTTTCAATTTAGGAAAATAAATTTGTGACCAAAACGGCCATTTTCAATGAAATATTTATTTTTTCAACTAAAATGGTGGATTTTCAATTCAAATTTAAAATCGTCAACCTAAAAAATCTACTTTCAACAAAAGACTTTAATTTACAACCAAGTATAGTTGATTTTTCAATTAAAAAAAAATTTCCACAAAAAATAGAAAAGTTTAATTGTTAGTTAAAAAAATAATTGTAACAAACAAAAGTATTTTAGAACATAATAGTTCAATTTTCAACTAAAGAAATGAACTCTTAAGAAAGTAGTATTTTCAACTTTAAAAAAATTAATTTAGAACCAAAAAGGGAATAGTTAATTTTTCAATTAAAAAAATTAATGCTTGACAAAAAAAAAAGATTTTTTAACTAAATAGTTCAATTTTCTACTCAAAAAATGTATTTTTAAGAAAGCAGTTCTGCTGGCAACCACGTCGTTAATTTTTAAACCAAAAACAGCTTTATTAAACCAAATTGATCAATTTTCAAACAAATATTCAAATTTTCGACCAAGAATGGAATAGTTGTTGAATTTTAAAACTAAAAAGACGAATTTTAAACAAAAGAATGGAACTTTTAATCAAGAAAAATTTCTCAGTCGAAAAAGGACAAGAAAGTGTACTAAATAATGTATACAAAATATAAATTATATGTACTTGCAACCGAAAATGAAAGTCCGTTAAAAAAATAAATTGTAATAAAAAAAAAAAGATTTTTGAACGAAACAGTTAAACTTTTAACCGAGGAAAATAATTTTTTAACAATGTAGTTTTTTCCACCAAGTAGTTGAATTTTCAACTACAATTATGAATCTTCAACCGAAAAATAATAAATTCTTAAAAAAGAAATACAAATTTTCGACCAAAAAAATATTTAAATGTTCAATCTAGTTTCAACTAAAAGCTTGAATTTTCATGAAACAGATAAATTATTAATTATAAAATTTCCACCCAAAGTGGAAGAGTTCAATTGTCAGTCAGAAAAATCAATTTTTAACAAACAAAATAAAGATTTTTCAACAATATAGTTAAATTTTTAACTAAAAAGATTAACCATTTAAAAACTAGTATTTTCAACCGATTAGTTGAATTTGCAACCAAAAAGTGAACTTTCAACTAAAAATATCAATTTTCAACCCAAATGTTAAAGTTTCAACTAAAAAAAAATCAATTTGGAACCAAACAGGGAATAGTTAATTTTTCAATTAAAAAAATTCATGCTTAACTAAAAAAAGGAAGAATTTTTAACAACAAAATTCAATTTTCTACTCAAAAGAATGAATTTTTAAATTTTATAATTCGTCTCTTTGACTTAAAAATTCAACAATTTGTTAGAAAATTTGACTATTTTGTATAAAAAATATGTAATTTGTTGAGAATTCATCTTTTTTTTTTCTTTTTAGAAAACACAGCTATTTTGTTAAAAGCCAATGTTTTTGGCTTGAAAATTCAAAATTTTGGAGGGCCCTTAATCAGCCATTGAGACCATTTTTGTAGAAAATTAGTAGACAATTGTACGGTAATTGTAAACTTACTTTGTGGGTAAATGGAAAAAAGAGAAGCATCAACTTCATGAGAACGTAGTCCGTGTCAACTGCAAAATAATACTTTAAAGCACTGACAGGAACATATTTTTCCAACTGTTGTTTTCCTGAGCCGACCAACGCGTTTCCGTAATGCGCTGCCATGTTCGCCACCATTGGTTCGGCAAGAAGTTGGGTGGCAAATTGTGGAGTGGAAAATCCTTCTGTGCGTGGTTCATGCTGAGAGTAAGGCTGCATAGGTGACGAAATTGGAGTTTGCATCGATGGCTGCATCGAGGGTTGCATGGGAGGTTGCATAGTAGGAGGTGTTGTGAATCCATACGATGGTGAAACTTGCTCTGGGATGTTGAATCCAAACTCCGATGGCATTCCATTGTTTGGAGGCAACTAAGAAGAATTCAATTTACGAAGCTTTAGTTATTTATTTTGCAGATTCAGGGCAACGCGGCACTTTTCTTCAAATTCCCGTTAAAGTTTTTTCAATTTTTCTGGTCAACTAAAAGTAACAGGTTGCCTACTAAAAATCATTGGAAAAAAATTCCCTGAAAATTTCAGGTATCACAAATTTTTTTCCAGATATAATTTTTCTTGGTACGGCGTCATTCAAATATTCCGCAGTTTTTAAAAGAATTAATTCGAAATGGAACACTAGAGCTACAAAATTTTCCACTTGAAGTAATAAAAACGGAGGTTTAAATCAGGGATTTCAACCAAAGTAAGGGGCATTTTTAGATATTTGCCAATCATTTCGATAAATTTAGAAGAAATTGGCTGAAAAATAAGCTTAGTCTAGGAAATTATAAAATATAATGAGCCTAAAAAGGCACAATGTCAAAATTTTATATAAAAAAGAACAATAAGCAACGTAACGAAAGTTTCGTTACGTTCCTTTTTGTTTTCTTCTACATAAAACTTTAACTTAACACAAATTTGACAATGTGCCTCCATAGCTGTATTATTTTTTAGCGACTTTTCATACTTACTATTATTTTCAAGAAAATTATATTGAAATTTAAGAAATATTTGGAAAAGATCTGAAAATGCCCCTTAATTTGGTTCGAATCCCTGGTTTAAATGAAAGCACTTAACTGTTAAATTTTGAACTTTTAAAATTAAAATTTAAAAGGTTTTAATTAAAAAATGTTGTATTCAAATGCTCAATAATTTACGCGTATAAAATTTAAGGTACTAACATTTTTCAATTTAAAAAATAGAAATCCACGTTATCATTTTCAATGTTGTAAATTAAAAAAATCAATCAACTTTAAAATTTTCAAAATTATATAATTTTAAGGAATTTTAAGCTATTAACATCAAATATTGAAAAATTGGAAAAATTTTAACTGAACACTTATTAAATTAGAAATTCAATTATTTTCTTTTTAAATAGTTTAAACATCCTTGGAAAGCTTCAAAATTTTATTTCAAAATCTTGAGAAATCTAGAAGTTGTTTTAAATTGGTTTTAAATTAAAAATTCTTTTGAAATTTTTTTCAGAACTTCTAAATGTCTGTCAAAATGAATTGAATTTTTTCTACAATTTTCAGAAAATCCTGCAAATTTTAGAAAATTTCTTTACAATCTGGATGTATAAATAACAATTGAACATTTATTATTTGTGGGCGAAATTTGAGTAATTTTAAGAGATATGCAGAAGTTTTGAAAAGATTCAAACTTAATGGTAAAACTTGAAATGAGAGCCTGATATAAAACAAAACGTAGATTTTCGCAGATTTTAAACAAAAAATTAGATTCTTTTCAAGAATTGTGAAAGGCTTCAAAATAATAAAAACATTTTCTAAAATTTGCATGATAATTTTTTATCTTTTTAAAACTCCTAAATATATCTTAAAATTATTCAAATTTTTTCTACAAAATGTTCATTTGTAAATTATACATCAAAAATTAAAAATTTCACTTACAAATTAAGCATTTTTCAAATTCAACAATTAAAATTGTAACGTTCAAAGTTTAAAGGCTCTTCGAAATTTTAACGATTCCAGGTTTTCTATACCAAACAATTCAGTTAAAGATTCTTTACTTTTCAATATTTGGTTTCAATTTACTTGTCTTAAATAAAAATTCAAATATTGCTAAAAATTTAATAATTAATCTTTTTTTAATTAAAAATTTCAAATTGAATGGGTTAAAAAATGAATATTTTAGACTGAAACAATATTTTAAATTTAATAAAATTCTTTAATTACGAATATATTATTATGAAGTTATTTTTAAACCGTTTAAGTTTAAACGCTAAAATATGAAAATTCTTAAATTTTGAACTGGTTTAAAATCGTATTGCCAAATCGTTTTTTTCTCTTTTTATTACTTAAAGTACAGATAAATTTAAAAAATTTATTTAATTATTAAAAAAAATTTTTTTTATCCAAAAATTTTCAACATCAAAGGCTTTTTTTTATTTGTTCAAGTCTAAGAAAGCATTAAAAAATTCTTTAAATTAAAAATGTAAGCTCAGAAATAAAAATTTTAAATGGTAAATTTTAAAAGTAAAAATTTTGAATTACGCATTGTCAGCTAAGTAATAGCATAATTGAAAAACATAAAAATTCCACTAATTATTTAAAAACTGTTAAAATAGAACGTGGACAGATTTTTCTTCTACAAATTTGTAAAATTCCCGGTAAAAAAAAAAGAAATTCACTGTTATTTCCATAGAGTTTCAAGCAAATAGTTGAATTTTGAACTAAAAAATATCACTGTTAAAAAAAAGGAATAGTTATATTTTCATTTAAAATAATTAATTTTCCACACAAAAATTTTTTTTTTTTAAGTAATGTATTTTCAATGAAAATGATGAATCTTTAACTGAAATAGATCAATAGATCAATAGATAAATTTTTAACAAAAGAGTTTAAATTTCAACCAATTTGTCTCATTTTCAACCTAAAAGATGAATTTACAACAAAAATTATGAATATTTAATTGAAATAATTAAAATTTTAACCAAAAGGATTAATTTTTAAACGAGAAGATTAATTTGCAAACAGGAAAATTAACTTTCCACCAAAACAGATTAATGTTTCAATAAAATACACGAATTTTTAACTAAAAAAAAAACAAACAAATTTTCATCCAAATAGTTGGATTTTGAATTGAAAAATATCAATTTGCAAACAAAAATAGAGTAGATCCATTTACAGTTAAAAAAAAATTCGTTTTGAACCAAACTGGTGAATTTTTAACTAAAATGTTGAATCTTCAACTGAAATACTGAAATTTTAAGCCAAAAAGATTAATTTTTAACTAAAATGATGAATCTTTAACTGGAAACTGAAATTTTCTACCATCAAAATATTTTTTTAAAATAAAATGATGAATATGTAACTGAAATACTTGAATTTTCAACCAAAAAGATAAATTTTTAATCATTAGAAACTAAAAAAATAGCCACAATTTATAATACAATTTATTAATTTTTTTAGTTTCTAAGGATTCAATTCACCAATGCACCATCGATTAATTAAATCAATAATACTAAAAACATAACTATTCATTTCTTGGATTTGTCTCTGAAGTACTAAATAGTTAAATTTTAAATAAAAAATATCAATTTAAAAAAAAGGTTAATTTTGAACTAAAAAATATTAGCGTTCAACAAAAAAAAGGAATAGTTAAAGTTTCAGTTAAAATAATTAATTTTTCACAAAATAAAAAAAATATTTTTACTAAAGTAATGTATTTTCAATGAAAATGATGAATCTTTAACTGAAATAAATCAATCTTAAACCAAAAAGATAAATTTTTAACAAAAGAGTTAAATTTTCAATTAATTTGTCTCATTTTCAACCTAAAAGATCAATTTACAACTAAAATTATGAATATTTAATTTAAATAATAGAAATTTCGACCAAAAGGATAAAATTTTTAGACGAGAAGATTGATCTGCAAACAAGAAAATTAATTTTTCACCAAAAAAGATTAATTTTTCAACAAAATACATGCATTTTCAACTAAAAAAGACGAATTTTGAGCCAAATAGTTTGAATTTGGTTTTAAAAATATCAATTTGCAAACAAAAATAGAGTAGATATATTTACAGTTAAAAAATTCATTTTTAACCAAACTGATGAATTTTTAACAAAACTGAGGAATCTGTCCCTGTAATACTTGAATTTTCAACCAAAGCGATGAATTTTTAAACAAAAAGATTAATTTTTTACAAAAAAAAAAACAACAATTTTTCAGCAAAATACATTAATTTTCAAATTAATAGTTCAATTTTGTGCTAAAAAAGACCAATTTTCATGCCGCTAGTTGACATTTGAACTAAATAATACCAATTTTGCAAACAAAAATGGCATAGTTTAATTTTCAGTTGAAAAAAAAAAATTAATTCCAAACTCAAAAAGATGAATTTTTAACCATGAAAATTAATTTCTACAAAAAAAATAATTTTTCAATTAAAAAAAAAATAATTTTGCAAGACAAAAAAATTAAACAGTTCAATTTTCGGGTAAAAAAAGTAATTTTAAACTAGAGAGATTAATTTTTAACCAAAACGATGAAAAATTTAACTAATAATTAAAGTTATGACTGTAATAATAATTAAATACTTAGCAAAAAAATTAATTTCGAGTCAAGTAAAAAACAAATACTCAACAAAGCAGCTCAATTTTCAACTAAAAAGATGGATTTTCAATTAAAATTAATCTTGAACACAAAAAATTAATTTTCAACAAAAGGGTTTAACTTTTAACCAAGTAATAAGATTTTAATTTAAAAAAAATGAATTTTGAACGAAAAATGTAGTAGTTAAATTTTCAGTTGCAAAAATTAATTTTAAATAAAACAAAAAAACTAATTTTTCAACAAAATGGTTAAATGCTTCCAGATTTTTTCAGATATATAAAAATTCTCTGATAATTCCAGGTTTTAAAAATTTTAAGCCTCAAAGATGAATTTTCAACTAAATTGATAAATATTTAACTGTAATACTTGAATTTTTAACCGAGAAGAAGAATTTTTTAGCAAGAAGATTAACTTGCAAACAAAAAGATAATTTTTAACAAAAAAATCGATTTTAAATCAAATATGTGGGTTTGTAATGAAATAATTGAATTTTCAATTTAGACAGACAAATTTTTATTCAAATTGTTGAATTTTGAACAAGAAAAGACTTTGAACGAAGAACTTTTTTACCAAAAAAGGATGTGTTCTCTATTCAAAAGGACGTGTTTTTTATGAAGACAGTTAAATAATTAATCTGAAAAGTTAAATTTTCAACGAAAAAAAATATAATTTTCAACCAAAAATTTGAATTACAGAAAAAAATCATTTTTAGCCAAGCCAAGAAACCATACTCAACCCAGTAAGATTAATTTTCAAACAAATAGTCGAACTTAAAAAATAAATGGCAACCAAATGATTGCATTTACATCCAAATAGTGGAATTTTCAAGCAAAAGAGAGGAATTTCGAACAAAATAGTTAAATTTTTCACCAAATAATTGCCTTTGTAACCAAAAAGTTCAACTTACAACTAGGAAAGATTAAACTTTAACAAAAAACAGTTGAATTTTTATGCAAAAAATAAATTTTTTGAAGAAAGTTGAATTTTCAACTTAAAAGTTCACTTTCAACCAAAAAAGAAAAAATTTACAGCAAAAAACACGACCTTTCTACCATGAAAGATGAATTTTGAATCCAAAAGTACAAATTTTATATCCAAAATGACAAATGTTATAAAGTTTCATTTTCGATAAAAAAAACTAACGTTCCCATCATGAAAGATGAAGTTTTCAACAAAAAATGTATTTTTGAATGAAATAGTTGAATTTTCAAAACCAAAATTATTTTTCAAGCAGTTACATTTATGATAAAATAATTGAAATTTCAACTGAAATTGACGAAATTCAACTAAATAGTGAAATTTTTAACAAAATAATTTAACTTTTAAGTCAAAAAGACGACTTTTTTAAAAAACAGTATAATTTTCAACAAACGAGTTAATTTTTAACCGAGAGGAATTTTTAACTAAATAAGATAACTTTTCAACAAAATAGTTAATTTTTCAACTGAATATAGAAATTCCAGATCACCGTAAAACTTATTTTTCAACATTCTCTGACTTTTCCCTGACCAATTTTTAATTTTTTCGAACCATATTTAAAGACCAGAAACTTGTAGTATTTTTAATACTGAATCTTTTATAAATGAATTAAAACATTTGTTAATTTATTAATCTTAACAGTTATTTAAAGTGCTTCTTACAGAAGTTACCCGACATTTACCATTTTTTTCTTCAAAATCCCTGACTTTTCTTGACGCACCAAATTTTGTGATTTTCAGGTTTTCCCTCAATTTTGGCTACCCTGTATATTTAACAATAAAAAAATCATTTTCAACCAATAATAGTTGTATTTTCTTATTGGGTTCTATTACTTTAAATCGCATTGAAGAAAAAAACGAGAATTTTCTTTAAATCAGGGGAAAAAAGAGAACTTATTTTAAAAAAGGGGGAAAGACGGGACATTTAAAAACATTGAAATTTTTTATATTTTTGATTTAATACCTGTTGATTATACATGTAGGGGTTTTGTGGCATTGAAGATGCTGGTGGTGCAAACCCGGTGGAAGGATCTAAAACCCTTTTCGGTTTGCCTGAAAAAGAAAAGGCATCTTTTTACATGATATTGGAAGCATTTAATTTCCTTTTAACTCCTAAACATATCATTAGTTTTTAATTAGATTACATATTTAAAAGCAAAAATATAATTATTGCCAATTAGTAAGAAAGACGATTAGACAACCAAAATGTAATCATATTAACAAAAAAATAGGATCATTCAAAATTAGATGCAGTGTTAAAAAAGTTCCTTAAAAAAGACACTAATTACAAGTAGAGTTACACGTAACTTTAATTTCCTTTTTTACTATATATATGGAAACATATGTTACATAAATTAGAAAATCATCAGAATTTCAAAAAACAAAAAAACCAATGTTGTCATTTTTACTGTTCACAATTAATAAATTTAAAATTGCATATCTATAAAATTAAATTAATTTAAATTCTTAAATCTTAAAACTTGAACTAATACAAAAAGAAAATATTAAAAGTTGCATAATTTTTTATTATACTCATTAAATATTGAAGTCTTAAATTCCAAATATTTAAAATTGAAGAATTTTCAATTGTAAATCTTCACAATTGAATTATTTCAAAAAACGTTCAAAATTACATAAATTAAAAATATAAATCTTAAAAATTGAATAATTTACAATATTCTATATTTTAAAAATTCAAGAATTTTCATTTGCATCATTTCAATATATGTAGAACTTCTAATGGTAAATATTGAAAATTGAAGATTTTAATTTTTTCAATTTACTAATGAAATTTCTCTTCATCTTAATCACAATTTAAGAATTCATATTCATAATTTTTTAAAATAGATAAGAAATTTAAACTGCCAACCGCTAAAATTCAAGAATTTTCAATTATACTAAAGAGTTTATAATTTCGAAAATTACAATTAAAATTATGTAAGCTTTAAGTTTTACATAAATTCTTTAATTATTATTATTTACGTTCGCATTTCTTCAATTTGGAAAATTTATAATTAAAAACTTGACTTTTGATCTTAAAAATAATTTAAATTTAAAAATTATTCACACAAAATTTAAATGAAAGCGTTTACAATTGTCTTTAAAATTGAAAAGTTTTCAATTGTATCTCATTAAAATTGTAGAACTTTTAATTTAAAAGCGTTAAAATTGAACAATTTATAATTTTGACAATTCAAAATTCAAAATTATGCAAGTTAAAAATTATGCACTTAAAAATTCTGTGATTTTGATGATTGACATTTAAAATTTCCTCAATTTGTAAGCTTGAGAATTGCAAACTTGATTTTTAATTTCAAAAATCATCTGAAAAGAATTTTTATTTATAAATCATTAAAATTAACAGTTTTCAAATTTAACTTTCGAAAATGATTTAACTTCAAATTCTAAATTGTTTAAATTAAAGAGTTTTTTATTTTGCCAATTTACAATTGCAAAACTTGACGTGCTATTTCTAAAATCATAAAAAATTTAAATTTTTTATTTAGACATATCTAAAATTCCAGATTTTTCAATTATAACTCAATTTGCAAGATTTAGAATCAAAAACTTGACTTTTTATTTCAAAAATCATCAAAGTTAGAAATTTGTTATTTATAAATCTTTAAAATTAAACAGTTTTCAAAAGTTAATATTCTAAAATTTCTAATGGTGAAAAAATGAAGAGCCTCTAATTTCTCCAATTACTATAAAAAATGCTGAAAATTTTAAGTTTTAAAATTGAAAAATTCTGTGAATTTGATGCTTTTCATTCGAAATTTCTTCAATTTGGAAGATTTAGAATTAAAAACATTAATTTTGAGTTCCAAAATCATCCAAATTAGAGAATTCATATTTATAAGCTTTTTAAAGTAAAAATTTCTCAAATGAAAATATTCTAAACTGATTAATTTTAAATTGCCAATCGTAAAAATTGAAGAATTTTTAATTTTGAAAACTTACACGTACATCAATATCTTCTAGGCATTTTACAATTTTATTGTGAAAATAAATTCAAAACTATAAACAATAAAAAATCAAGGATCTCGAATTACAAATCTACAACGTACACTTATTTCAAAAAGATGTTCAAAATTTTATGATTTTAAACTATAAACATTCAAAATTAAACAAGTTGTCGAATTTTAAATTGTAAACATCTTCAAAATGAATCAGGCGAAAATGGAAAAAATTACAAAAATGTTGACCATATTTTAATTGATTAATTATTATTACAATGATATTGAAATAAAAATTAGAAATGACAGAAGGCCGATTAAAATTGTGCGAAAGCCGATGTAAGAACTTTAATGTCCTACATTTTTAACTTGATAATTAGGCAATCAAAATAAGATACGTGTAATAAGCGCGCGTAGCGCTCTTTTGTTGCCAGTACCTAATAATTGTACTAAAATAAATATTGGAATCAAATATTATTAAAAATCTCTAAAATATAAATGTTTCAAAGTTGGATCAAGCGACAAAGCAATAAAAAAAAACTTCAAAAGATGATCACTTCCTTGTTTGGAGTCTAGACAAAACCTCAACTTCCGCTTAATTTTCATGAAAATACTATCAAACGCATTATAAAACATTGAGATAAAATACTGAGCTGAAATTTCCAGTTAAAAGACCAAACTGAATTGAAAAAATTCGATAAAATTGTCTATTATGAAACATTCACATTTCGTTAGTAGGAACAAACATAACCTATAAACTCAATATTTTCATTCTCTTTTTTTCTACAGTTTTAAATCGAGTAAAACGTCACTCGGAAAATATGTTGAAGAATAATAACGAATAAGGGAACTTGAATTGAATAGAAAATTAAGATATATTATAAAGGAATTACTGTCCAGCTGTAAAATATTCGAAACACGTCACGTACCTCTTCGTGCTCCCGACTGATTGTAATTCATTTTGCTGTAATTATAACTATTCCTGGCACAAGTTTTCGAATTATTAAGCACTCACAAGAGTATTTACAAAGTTTACAAACATTCGACTTATTTTTTCATTAGAAAATATTAAAAACAGTTTGGATTACACGTCGCCATGTCTCGGCACATCCCGTCAATCCCAGCAGACATTGCGAACTGAAAAGATACCCGCGAAAATTTACAAAAGGTTAAATATTTTCAGGGAAAGTCGTCATTAAAATTTTGATAATTTGAATTTTAATTTTTGTACGTTTTTCTTTTGTTTGAAAATATCTTGGGAAATTATTACGAGTATAAAAAATTCATAATAAAATAAAAAAATATTCTGATGTTAAAAGTTCCTAAATAGATATATTATAATACAACTTTTTTTTTTTATTTAAAAAACAGTTAGTCAGGACTTTTTTGGTGAGATGCAGATTTTATATGCAGACTTTTACAAAATAAAAAAATAAAAAAAAAGGAGAGAGGGGGCACCCGGGTTTGAACCGGGGACCTCTCGATCTGCAGTCGAATGCTCTACCACTGAGCTATACCCCCAAGTTGTTACTCATAGTTTTTAAGGCCGTAGTAGAGTTAACCTTCATTAAAATGTCATTAGTAAAAGGATTTGTTATATGTATCAAAATTAAAAAATGATAGGTAAATTTTATTTTAAGACGCGCTTTCAAGATTTTTCAAATGAGATTTAAAAAAATTTTTAAATATGTTAGGTTTCATAAGCTTTGACCCCCCCCCCCCATCCATATCTTACGTTATTTTTAATAACAAAATTTTTTCGTGAATTTTGGTAATTAGGGGCAACCTCTAGACAGTGGATATAATCAAACTTGCAGTGAGAAATTATTAATTAAAAGCACAAATGAAAAAAAAATTTAATTTTAATTCATGAACACGCGAATAGTGTCTTACCTATATTCACTTTCAACCAAAAAGATATTTCAGTCAATAAAAACAATCATTTTATCCAAAATGTAAAATTTTTAAGTGAAAACAAAAACAATTATTAACCGAAAATGGAAAAGTTAAATTTCCATTACAAAAATGTAATTTTCAATTAAAAAAAAATAATTTTATAGAAAAAAGTTAAATTTTATATAATAAAGTTAAATTTTATACCAAAGAGTTTAATTTTCTTCCTAAAAAGATGAATTCTCAAGAAAAAATGTAATAGTTGATATGTCAACAAGAAAAGATATGCATTTTTAATAATTAACCGTTGAATGGAAACAACAAAGATGAAATTTCTAACAGATGGGATGAATTTGCAAATAGAAAAACGCAAATTTTCAACAAAAGTTGAATTTTTATCAAAGAAAAATTTTTCAGTCCATACAAAACAAATTTATCTAAAATGTAGAATTTTTAAGCCAAACAGACATTTTTCTACAAAAACGGAATTTCCTTAAAAAATGGAATATATAGTTAAATTTTAATTTTAAAAGTTAATTTAAATAAAAATTTTTTTTTTTAATTTATGAAAGAAAGCAGTTCAAATTTCGACCAAAAACTTTAACTTTCCGCCTTTTCAACCAAATAATTTTATTTTCAATCAAAGAGATGAATTTTCAATCAAGAAGATTAAGTTTTTTCCAAAAAGACGAATTTTCAACCAAATAATTAAATTTTGAAACTAAAAAATATCATTATTAACCAAAAATGGAATAGTTCAATATTCATTAAAAAAATTAATTTGCGACAAAACGGTTGAATTTTCAAGAAAAAATAAGTTTTATCAAAACAGTTTAATTTGAAAGCAAACATTTTAATTTTAAAATAAAAAAGAGTGAATTAAACCAAAAAAATTACATTTCTACCAAAAGAGACGCTTTTTAAATCAAAAAGGCGAATTTTCAACATGAGTCGTATTTTCAACAACAACAGATAACAATAAAAAACATAAATTTGTAACCAATTAGTTGAATTTTCAATCAACGAATATCATTAAAATATTTAAATCCTCAAATAAAACAGATTAAATTTTGATATTTGCAGACTTAAAAATATTTGATGAAAGAAATGCATTTGATTACATACCGCCCATCCAATTTAAGATAGTATAGAAAATTGTAAACCCTCCGCTCCTTGCAACAAGAATTTATGTAATTTATTTCTCTAAGTTTGAATTAAATTATTATATTTTTTGTTAAAAATTTATATTTTTTAGTTCAAAATTCATCTGTTTTGTTAAAAAATTGTATATTTTTGCAGAAAATTCATGTATAATGTTGAAAATTCAAATAAAAATTCAAATGCTTGATTGAAAATGCATGTATTGTATTAAAAATTATTGTTTTTTTTAGTAGAAAATTAATCTGACTGAAAGTTCGTTTCTTTGGTTTAAAACTATTTTTTTTTGTTTATCGAAAATTAAATTTTTTGAACTTAAAGTTGTACTATTTTACATTTTGTCAAAAAATTTTCATGTATATTTAAACGTTTTGATTGAAAATCCATCTGTTTAGTTGAAAATGTAACTATTTCTTTGAAAATTAATTTTATTCTGCTAAAAATTTATTTCTCAAAATTAAAAATTAAACTATTATATTTTTGTTAAAAATGTATCTTTTTATTTTTAATTAAATTTTTTTCTTTGAAAATTTGTATTTTTTGTTCGAAAATTTATCTTCGCGGTTGAAGATTCAACTGTTTAGTTACAAATTTATTTTTTCATTAAAGATGTACCATTTTAGTTAAAAGTTCATTTCTTTGGTCAACAATTTAACAAATTTAGTTGAAAATTCGTATTTTTTGGTTTCATTTAACAGTGTTTTATTGAAAATTAACATCTCTTTTGTGGAAATATCAACTATTACATTTTGCGTTGAGAGTTCATTTTTTTATCAGTGGTTCGTCAGCTTGGTTGAAAATTTAATTATTTTGTTAAAAATGCTCTTTTTCTTGTCTGAAAATTAATTTTTTAACTGCAAATGTAATAATAAAAGTTCACATTAATAAATTTTAAATAAAAAATTCGCTATTAGATTTCAATTCTTAATTATGTGTGTGAATTTGGCAACATTCCTTTCTTCCATTTTTTCAAATTACCCAATCGCCATTGAGAAAAAGCGACAACACCATCGTGTGCCGAATTTCCTAAAATAATTATAATTTAATTCTTTTAATTTTCAATGAACCTAAAGTGTAATTTTAATCAATATAATCTGAAGCCATTAACACAATATCCTTGTTCAGCAAAATTTAGGTTTAGATTTCTAGTTCTGATTAAAAAAAAAAAATCTTTCACCAAAGGAACTTTCACAAATCATGATTTAATAACTTGAAATGATCCGCAAGGCTACTAAAGTTTTTATCGGCAACACACAGTGGGAGAGAAAGCACATTTTTGGACAAAAATCGATTGATAGTGCTATTCTGAGCGGATTTTGATTTTGATTTTTTAGAACTGATCGTAAGGCTTCCAGGTATAGCACTTAACTGTGAAGTTTTAATTTTGACTTAACGGAAATTTTTTATATAACAACAAACTTACAACTTTTTGTTGCTAAACTTTTCCTTGATACCATTTCTTCTCAGACTTTGTAATTCATTGAAAAAGGTCATAAATAAATGTAAAAACTAACTACAAATAAATTATTAGTGGATTAGAGTAACAAAAAATTTTTTAATAATGTTATGAACAAATTAATTAACAAAAGTAGTTTTTTCGTGATTTGCTATGATTAGCTAATTTTGATCCATAAATTTTGTGTAAAGTATCTCAGATACTGATGTGCGCTTACAATTAGTTGAGAATAGCTAATGATTGTCAATTATTCAAACAATTTTTATAAACCAATGCACATTTTGATCATTTTTTGAAGAACAGGCTTGATTTTTTGTGGAATCAACTTAAAATGTTTAACCTAAGACTCCTTGCTATGATGTTTTTCATAGTGACCGAAAAGGGTTAATTATGTAAACAATTTTTATAAACAAATGTATATTTTGACCCTTTTATGATGAAATAGCTTGATTTTTTTTTGCGGAATGAATTCTAAACATCTTGCAAAAGAATCTATGCTATCATATCTTTAATAGTGATAGAAAATGATCATTATTTAACGATTTTCATAAATAAATACAAATATTGACCATTTTTCCATTAATGGGTTTAATTTTTTTCGGAATCAATGCGAAATATCTTGAAAAAGAATCCTTGCTAATGTTTGGAAAAACTTCTGGTAGAAGTTCAACTTAAACTTCAAACGGATGCATCCACGTTCCCGACAACCCTTAAACCAAAAAATCCTGACCCAAAATCAATTACACTTGAAACAAATAAAATCCAATCGTTTAATAAATCGGTCAAATGTAGAATATTTTTTGGTCACTATGAAAAATGCAATTGTAAGGAGTCTTAGGAAAAACATTTTAAGTTGATTCCGCAAAAAATCAAGCCTTTTCATAAACAATGGTCAAAATGTACATTTGTTTATTAAAATTGTTTGAATAATTGGCAATCATTAGCTATTCCTAACTTATTGTAAACGCACATCATTATCTGAGATGCTTTATACAAAGCTATTGTTCAAAATTAGCTAGTCATTGCAAATCAGAAAAAAATTACTTTTGTTAATTAATTAGTTTATAACATTAATAAAAATTTTTTGTTGCCCTAACCCACTACTAAATTATTTTTAGTTAGTTTTTGCATTGATTTATGAACTTTTAAAATGAATTTCAAAGTCTTAGAAGATATTGTATTATGGGAAAGTTTAGCAACAAAAATGAATAAGTTTGTTGTTAAATAAAAAATTTCCGTTAAGTCAAAATAAAAATTGCACAGTTAAATGTTATACCTGAAAGCCTTACAATCAATTCTAAAAAAGGAAAATCAAAAACCATTAAGATTTGCACTGCTAGTCGATTTTTGTCCAAAAAATGTGCTTTTACTACCACTGTGCGACAACTCCGCCAATGTTAATGAACTAAATTTTTGTTGTGAAAACCAATGAAACAATTACCAAGAAAAATTGTGCAATAAATCTGGCCAGAAAAACAGTTGAAATTTTATCTGAAAATTTGTTTTGAACATGAATTACGTACCAATCAGATTATTTTTGAGGAAAATAGGTTGAAGTATACAATTTAGGGATATTTTTTCAACACAAATCCACTCTAAAACAAATCCTGAAAATAATTTTGATAAAATCAAAATTTTTTATCCGTATTTTTGGTTAGAATTTTTTAAAATCTTTTTTTCATTAGGTAAAATCATAAAAATTTTCATCAAAATCACTTTGTAACGTTTTTCAGACATAATTTTTTATAAGTAACTAAGTTACTGAAAAGTTACGTAATTTGTAACTTTTGGGGTAACTTGGTTATTAGTTCAAAAAGTAACTTGAAGCGTAACTTAGTTACGATTTTTGAAGTAACTTGGAATATTAATTGCAGCTACTTTAAAGTTATTTTGTGTTTTTTATATCTCCTATTAAGGTAGGTTTATGGATCAGTTATGGGTAGAAAATTAATTTCTTTTCGTTGAGCATTCAAATATTTTTTGGAAATTTCCTTAATTTTGGTTGAACTCAACTGTGATTGATTTCAAATAAAAATAATTATTTTTTTTGTTGTAAAATTCACATTTTCTTTCTTGGTTCAAAATAAATTAAAATTGTTTAAATAACTACCAATATCATTTATTCTAGAAAATAACTTCTTACGATTTCATGGAAAAAAATTCCATAAAAACATTTTTTTTTTAATGAAATACAAACTGTATTAAAAAAGAAGTACTACTCTTGTCATTCATCAAATTTATACCATTTATTCCAAAAAATAATAGCTTTTCACGACATACAGGGGGAGAGAATTATTTTTAAAATTTACATTTATTATAACTATACGTGGAAACTCGTCACTTATCGAATATAAATAATTCAGGTTAAAAAAATTCCCCAAAATACCGTCTTTAGCATGAATTTAATAAAAAAACGGCTATTTTCAATTTTTTGGCAATTCCCTGTCACAATAAACGGGTATTGGAAGGGGGGTAAAGTTAAAAGTTATTGGGTAAAAATTATTCCTGAAATATTCTTTAAGAGATGATTATACTTTAATTTACAAAAAATTTATAATAAGTTCATCTATTTTTCGATTTTTTCGAAAGTCGATAAAGGTATTTGCATTTAAAACCCCACATTAATTTAAAAAGCCTTAAGTTACGGGTTAACATTGAAAAAAAAGAAAAAAAGGTTACGGATTTTCTTTTCCGAGAAAATGAACAAATTGAGGGGGATCGATCACCAACAGTCAAAAGTCGAATTTTTACAGATATCTGTGCATTTGTTGACCTAGAATAAATATTTGACAAGGTGGATAGAATTAAACTTGGGCAAAAATATATTTTGAAGATTTAGGAAAAAGTGGTAAGCTCTTTGATAATTATAAATGATTTTAGCTTTTAAGAGATTGCATTTTTTTTAAAGATTTCTGGGAAAATTAAAAATGGTTTAGGTTTTATTTTAAAATAATAATTTTCTGTTTTGAAGATTTAAAAACATATGGAAAAAGAATATGGAAGACTGAGATTTTAAAAATTTTTCAGAATGAAAAAATTTTTTAGGCAAACTAAATTTTTCTGGGTGTCACGAAAATGGGGAAAAAAGTACATGGGAAATTTTTAAATGATTGTTTTGTAATGAATTCTAAAAAAAATTGAAAAAAGATCACAAATTTTTTAAAATTATTTACTGAAATTAAAAAAAAAATGTGTAAAAGATTTTGAAACAAAATTTTGCAATTTAACCATACTACATAATTAGAAATAAAGGAACTTTATTCTTTTTAATTCTTCGTGTGCAGATTTGTTGCAAAATCTTTTGAAGTTATTGATGTTGGTTTAAAAAATGTAATTTCAAATTTCAGTATGTTTAAGAGATGTTTAGAAATTTTGAAATATTTCAAAAATAATTGAAACTTGTTATGATTTTTTAAGAATTTCGTATGGGGTCATGAAAATAAAGTTTTCTTTAGGTTCCTAGAAAAAATTTTAAATGTTTTTTTATTTCGAATAATTAATTTTAAGAGATTATTTTTTTAACATTTAAAAAGATTTCAAATAGATTAAAAGAAGAATCGAAGAGATTTTAAAGGTCATTTTTTTAATTTTTCAGAATTTGAAAAAATGAGGAGAAATTTGAATAATTTTTAAAAATTATAAAGTTTAGGAGATCTGACGAGATTAAATAATAAGAATTTTCTTAATATTCGTGTGAATATTTTAAATGATTTTTTATTTAAAAAAAATGAACTTTAAGAGAAAATTAAAAAAGGTTTTTAAAGATATCAGAAGATATCAAACAATTTTCTAAAAGTTCGAAAAAGAGTGTAGAAAATTTTAGAGTAAAATTTTTGAATTCCTTAAGATTAAAATTTTGTTTGAAAATTAAAGAAATCAAGTAAATTCAAGAAATACTAAATAGAATTGAAGAGGTTCAAAAATAATTTTTAACTTTAGAAGATTTTTAGAAATGTAGATTATATATATGATATATGTAGTTTTCTAGATAATAAACACATTTTCTTAAAATGCCTGGAAAAGTTTAGAAAATTTTAAAGCTATTTTTTACATTTAAAATTTGTTTTCAAAATTTTAAAGAAAATTCGAGTCAGTTAAAAATATTTTTGGGATATTATTAAGACGTTTTAAATGGAAAATTAAAACAAAAATTAGGAAACATTTCCGAAAATTTATGAAATAGTTCTTGATTTCTTCCAAACTTTTAAAAGCCCTAAAAATGTTTTAAAGAGACTTGAAGTATTTATAATATTTTGTTAAATCGTGAAAAATAAAAAAATTCTTTCAAACCTTCTAGAATCTTTTCTTACACATCTGAAATATTTAAAAAACTTTTTTTAAATTTGGTTAAGAATCTTATAAAAATGATATTAATATAAATTTGAAAACAAACTGACAATACTTATTTTCGTGTTCTCAATTTTCAGAATTGAATTTCAACTCGGATCAAAGTGTCCTCAAATTTGAAAATTTTATTTTATATTATTATTATTATTATTATTATTATTATTATTATTATGTATTCCTTATGGTATTAAATAAAGTTTTATATTGGCGAATTGCAAGTAGTACTTATATTAGGTAACTTCAATATTTGTACGACTATTATGTTTCTAAAAATAATATAAAAAATATCGGGGGGGGGGGGGGGGGCTAAAAGGTTGAAAATAATGTTACGTAATATGTGAACGCCCTTTTCGACGAAGAAGGTGTGGATCGCCAGACAGTGAGGGTACGTGGGTTAGATGATGATTTTTAAATATTTCAGGTGTGTCAAAAAAGAATGTTGAAGATTTAAGAGATTTTAATTTAATTTTATAGGATTTTACAAAATATTAGGAAAAATTCGAGTCTTTTTAAAAGAAGCTTCGAACTTTTGGAAGTTTGGAAGAAATTACGAAATATTTAATAATTGTTCGGAAATTTTTCTAAAATTCAAAATATTTCTAATCGATTTAAAACACCTTAAATTCCTAATAATATTTTTAGCTTACTCTAGATTCTAAATTTTCCCAGGAATTGAAAAACAAATGTTTATTCTCTTGAAACCTTTAGAAATTCTTTTAAAGCTTCTAAAGTTTAATTTTAAAATCTTTAAAGATATATATTTCTAAAAATGTTTTAAAGATTACAATTATTTTTGTATCTCTTCAATTCCACTGAATATTTCTTGAATTAACTGTATTTTTTATTTTATTTTTTTATCTTTCCAAATTACAAAATTTTGCTTTAAAATATTCTACGCCCTTTTCCGACTTTTAGGAAATCGTTTCAAACTTTCTCATCTTGAAAAATTATTCAAATTTTTCAGGAGTTTTTTTTAAGTATGCGAAAATAAGAAAATAGTCTTACAAACTTCCAGAATTTCCTTCCACAATTTTTGAAACCTTTTGAAATGCTATTAAATAAACTTTTAAGATGATTTTTTTCAAAAAAAATCTTATTTTTCCTAGCTACCTAAATAAAATTCTTTCATTTTCATGAAACCTTAAAAAAATTTTTTAAATTTTTATTATTTTTTAATCGTTTTAAAATTTCTGAATATCTCTTAAAACTAGTCAAATTTGTTGAAAAATTATGTAATATGGCAAAATTCTGGATTTAAAATCTTTTACACTCTTTTTAATTAGGATTATTCTGATAAGAACATTTTTTCCATTCTCTTGACACCCTGCAAAATTTAATTTACCTAAAATCTTCAAAACTTAAAATTATTCTTTTAAAATAAAACCTGAGCCTTTTAAAATTTTCCCATAAATCTTGAAAAGAATGAAATCTCCTTAAACCTTTCAGAATTATTAAAAAGCTTCTAATTTTTCCCATCATTAAACAATCATTTACAATTTAAATTTTTTATTCTATCAATAATGCTTAGAAACATTCAGAAATAAATTTTAATTTGAAGTCAAATTATTTATTTAGAAAAATTAATATACAATGTTGATGGTGCAGAAAATTCATAAATTAAAATTTTTCAGTAATCGGGTTAAAATACCTCCTCCCCCACATAAAAAACCGTAACGAAACCTGAGGCTCTTCGCCTGTGATGATTGCTAGAGAGATTGATCAGCAGCCTGGGTCGGGACAGTGCTGCCAAGCGAAAGTGTTATTTAAGTAAATAACACGGGAATTCCAGATCAATCTAAAAATCTCTACCCCCTCCCCCAGATTGCTCCCTTCTTCTCCGAGTGAGTCGCGCTTACCCTGAAAGGGATATAACTTAATGGTACAATAATAATGAATCCTATTGCACCTGAGTGCTCAATTTCTCGAAGAATTCTCGCCGAAAAATGACTGGTTCGATAGTAGTACGGCCCTGTGAATTGTTGGTTTCCAAGCAACCCTTACAACTTACATTAGGAGGTCTGGTCGTGAGTTGCAATAAGAGAATGTTGTCAGTGCGCGTCTTACCCTCGTGAGGAGTGTTTCATCAAGCCCTCTTTATGCATCGAACCTCGTGGTTCCAATTTTCCGTCTTATCTTTCAATTTCGAAATGAATGGGAAGCCCAAATTAAATTCTGAATTCCGTTTTAAAACCTGTGAATCAATTAGAAATAAGGACACCTCTTAGGGCAGCGTCTGCAAATCAAACTTAGTAAGTTTTTTCTTCCAATTTTAAAAAATTAATTCTTTTCTTCAATCTTTGATTAGTCCAAATTTTTTCAAGAAATCTTACCCCCTCATTGTTTGTGATTTGATAAAGAAAAAATGCAGGGGGAGCTATCGGCTCAAAAGCGTTAAAAATTCTATACTTACTATCATTTACATATTACTTTACAAATTAAAAAAATAATAATTTACACACTATTTTAATACATAATTTACTCTCGATGAGAGCTAATGTTACGGAGAATTCCGTAATATAAGTCCGTGCCTAAAGTTCAGAAAATATACTTAAAAATTAAGTTATAGTACCTAAGCCACGGCTTTTAGCGAATTCGGGGTTGCCTTTATTTACAAAATGAAATTTGTGGCCCACGTATTTTGCATTCAATTATTTTACATCACCTCTGTAAAGCATTTAAGATTCTTTTCAGAATAAAATGATTTATTGCATTTTTAACGATCTTGGTCCGATAGCTACAACTAAAATTTGTTTGCATCAACAAAAAATTACGAAATTTTTTTTTCACCGAATAACAAAAAATGTGGAGATAAGAACATTTAAAAAAATGTCTCGCCGCCTTAATATACATTCGTAAAGTAAATAATTCGTTTATTAACTGATTTGATACAGTGGATGTAAATCTAAAATTTATAATTTACTTTCAACCCTGGAAAATTATTTTGCAAATAGCAATTGTCTATGTTTTTAACCATCTTTAAACTCAGAAAGACTCTAATTATTTAACAAATTTTTGTTTTGTTCCTAATTGTATTATTTGTTGTATTTTTTGTTATATTATCTTTTATTTTTACTAGAACATTGTGCACGCACTAATTACATCTCTTTAATTAAGAAAAAGAAACTTCGTTCATTTTCCAAGATTTTGTATGGATCTTATAATATTTTTTTAACATTTAAAAACATAAAAATATATGCATGAGGAAACTTAGAAAAAATCAGACACATTAGACTCTGAAAATGATTATCAAACAATTTTGAGTTGAAACTTCCCACTTTTTAAAAATCTATAAAAAATGATAATATTGAAAATGTAGTTTTAAATTTCAATGGTATTTATAAAAACCATATTTTTCACAGCTATGTCAGCGCCAAAAACTGATAAGTATTTTTAATAATTGGATCTTTTTTATGGTTAAGGGAAAACGCAATTCGTTTTATTTTTTCATTGTAGTTCAAGAAATGTATCTTGACTAACTTTGACTACTTAGATTCTATGTTAATTTTTTTAAAGTGACAAAATTAAATTTTTTATTTAAAATTGCTGAAGACTTCAGTCACATTGATTTATTAGTATATAACACACCAGTTTTAAAAAACATATTTAAGTTTGTGGATCAAAAATAACAATTTAAAAATAAATAAAAAACGTTTTATAGCCCTACCCAGAAAACCCTTAAATTGACAGAGAATTATTTATTTGTAAAAGTACCTTCATATTACTGTGAAGAACTATTTTTGAAATCAATTTATTGAAAATTCAACTCATGTTGAAAAGTCATGTTTTTTTATTGAATTCAACTGTTTTTGATTAAAAATTAAAATCTTTTTTTGGTTGAAATATCAAGTAAAACATTTTTTGTTCTAAGTTCATCTTTTTTAAAATAAAAATTTAAGTACCTGGTCCAAAGTTAAACTTTGTTATTAAAATTACTATTTTTTGATGAAGATTCATCATCTTAATTCAAAATTTATCGTCTTTGTTGCTAATGAGATATTTTGTTAAAAATTTGTGTTTTTTTAGGGGTCAGTCACAAAATTCGAGATCCACTTTTCAGAAATTTCTGACCCCCCCCCCCCGACTGCATGATACTTTTTTCATTTTTCATTGCTCTTAACATGGAGAATGATACTGCGGCAGACACCCCCCCCCCCCAAAGTATCACGTATTTTATGAATGACCCCTTAGTTGAAGATTATGTTTTTACTGAAAATTTTCCTATTTCAGTTGAAACTTTCAACATTTTGTTGAAATTTTTTTGTTAAAAATAATTATTTGTACACTTTCGGTTTAAAATATAACTATTCCAGTTAAAGATTCATCATTTACTTTGAAAAGATAACAATTGCCTAAAATTCATCTTTTATGGTAGAAGTCAATCATTGTGTTTCAAAATTCATATTTTTTCACTTAAAATGAAACTGTACCAATTACATATTCCATCATTTTAATTGAAAATGCGTGGTTAATTTTTTAAAGTAGAAATTTTACGATTTAATTTTTGGATGAAAATTCATCTTTTTTAGTTTAAAATCTGTCTTTGGATGAAAATTCGTCATTTTTGGTAGAAGTTAATCTTCTCAGTTGAAAACTGATCTTTTTCCTTGAAAAATCAAATATTTCAGTTCAGATTCACTACTTTAGTTAAAAAGTCATAATTTTGGTTGAAAATTTATCTCTTTGGTTGAAAATAAGTTTTTTCACTGACAATTTAATTATTCCATTTTTGATTGAAAATTTGATATTTTGTTATTCAAAATTGAACTATTTCGTTAAACCTTCATGTGCTTAATTGAAAAAATAAGCTTTTTGGTGGAAAATTAATCTTCTTGTTAAAAAATTCATCTTTTTGGTTGGAAATTCAAGAATTCCAGTTAAATATTCATCAAGTTAGTTGAATATAAACTTTTTTTGGTTATACATTAGAACAAATTGCTTGAGAGTTAAACTCCTTTGTCAAAAGTTCATCTCTTTGGTTAAAAATTGAACTATTTTGTTGAAAATTCATTTGATTTTTGGTTGAAAATTAATTTTTTTTTATTGAAATTTTAATTATCCTATCTTTGTTTGAAAATGTATTTTTTTGGTTAAAAATTTAAGCATTTCAGTTAAATATTTATCATTTTAGTTCAAAATTCCCTTTTTTGGTTGAAAATTCAAGTATTCCAGTGAAATATTCATCAACTTAGTTGAAAATTAATCTTTTTTACTATAAATTAAAACAAATTGTTTGACAGTTAAACTCCGTTGTCAAAATTTTATCCCTTTGGTTAAAAATTTAATTATTTTCTTGAAAATTCACTCTTTTTATTGAAAATTTAATTATTCCATTTTTGGTTGCAAATTTAGGATTTAGATTGAAAATTTAAGTATTTCAGTTAAACATTCATCATTTTAGTCCAAAATTCATCCTTTTGGTCAAAAATAAAATTACTTTTTTGCAAGTTAAACTCCTTTGTAAAAAGTTCATCTTTTCGGTTTAAATTACATATTTATTTAAGTTGAAGAATATTAGTTTTAAAAAATTTGAAAGTTTATCCAGTCATTTGAATTTTCGCTTAAACATCAAAATAAGCCTAAAACCTTTTTATTTTTTAAAAGATTCAAGGAAACTTTCTACGTTATTGTATGCTATAAATATTTCATAGCTAATATTTTGGCATATTTGATTTTTAATAAAATATAGTGCATAAACTTTATAGGGTAGTTAAAATACCGAAAATCTAGTTTTTAATTTTAATCGAGTTTATGAAAAGCTAATTTTTCGTAGCTATGCCTACTTGGATTCTGTGTTATGTTTCTTGAACTGACAAAATACATTTTTTTCTCATTGCTAGAGACATAAGTTTTTATTGATTTATTACTATTCATTTATCGTAATATTTAAATAGTCCTACATTTTTCATAAACCAGAAATTTTCAGACTTCTTTTTTTAAATGGTGAACGAAATTAAAGCTTCGTTCGACACCAATAGTTTCAGATTGTTTGGAGTAATTTAGAGATGGTTCGAGAATTAATCGAAAATTAATATTAATTAATAAAATTAATATTAATTAAAAATAAAATTTAGGAAATGAGTCTGAATTAGCCATTTTGATGTTTATTCCGAAACATACGTTTTTAATCCAGAGAATAAGGCAGTGAAGACAGTCATTTCAGTCTGACACGTCTGGACACACTTCCTGTTACTACTGAAATATTCTCTAAAAAAATGTTGTGTAAGACACTGTCCGACGTTTCTAATAAAAATAAAAATATATTATTGACTGATTGTTGAGTTTAAACAAATATTTATTTATCATATTATTCTTCAAGTAAGTAGAGACCAATTTTTACCACAAATGATTGGTTGAAAAATATAAACATTATACAATAATCATTCAGAAAGTTGCAGAAAATAATTTTGGTTGTAAAAAAGTTGGAGAATAAACAGTTTAGATTCAAAAGAAATATGAGCCTAATTAACATAAAATCTACTGTTGAAATTAAGTTGTATTTCTATCAGTAAAGACAAAAATATTTTTAAATAGAACCATTTCAAACTGATAAAATACAAGTCGTATTTATAAGTGCTTTTACAATAGTGAATTTCAACGAAGGGAGGAAAATATTTTATTTGGTCGTATGAATAAAACTGATTAATCTGATCAAATGAATGGATGAAAGTTTTACTTTCCCTTTCCCTGGTTGAGATTAGAAGATTAAACTTTGATGAAGTTTTGAAAAGAATTCAGGGTGTCTACTAATTTTCGTCCACCAAATTCGCGGGAGGGTTTCCGAATTTTCTGCAAACTAGTCCAATTTTTTAACCCGGAAATATACATTTTCAACAAAAAAGTTAATTTTAAACTAAATGGTTCCAAATTCTACAAAAAATATGAAGTTTCAACAAAGAAGTTGAAATTTTAAACAAAATATAGAATTTTTTAAATAAAAAGATTCATTTTCAACTAAAAAACGAATAGTTAAATTTTCACTTGAAAAGTTAATTTTCAACAACAAAAAACTAATTTTGGGACAAATTACAGTTAAATTTATGCAGAAAAGGCGTATTACCAACATGCATTTTTAACCCAAAAGGTGACATTTCTACCCAGAGAAGAATTTTTAGCATCTTTCAAACTGACTCAAATTATTCATAAAATATTGAAAAATCTATACAATTAAGAAATTATCATAAAACATTCCTGTTTTTCTCAATTTTTAAAAAAATTTTCATTAAAAATCAAGTTTTCATAATCAAAAATTATTTATAATTTTCTCAGGAATCTTCAAAAAAGTTTGTTGTTTTTCTGAAATCTTTCAAAATTCTTAAAAAGCTTCGAAATTAAATTCGGGATCTCCAAAGGCTTACATTTTATTTAAAATATTTTCAAATTGTTTTTTTATGACTATCTTGTTTTAGAGCAATGCTAAAAAGTTACGGCTTTTGTTTGTTTGAATTTTGTAACTTTTCCTGGACTTTTTAGTTAGGGAAAAATAATAGACATTAATATTAATATTAATTTGAACGAAAAAGTTCTCATTAACTACTTCAAGGACAATTTACATTCAATATGACCCATACAAAAAATATGCAGAATATTTCAGATATCTGTTTTATTTCAGAAAAATATATTCACAATGAAAGAGAAAGAGAGTTAAAAAAAAGATTCTCTCTTATGTTTATGTATTACTTATTTAAAAGTATTTTAGAGCATTATAAAAGAAGATGGTTATAAACATTAATAAATTGTAAAAGCAATTATATTTGTTAACTTGCATTAATTATTGCCTCGCTAAGTAAAAAGTAGACAAGAAGTTTAAAATTTTGGAAAAGAACTGCGACTTTCTAGAATTATGCACAGAGTATATTATTATAAATAATAATAAATGGGTCAACAAAATTATTTCTGTTAAGTTTAATTGCTTATTGCTTCGCTCTAACTGAAAAGTGGAACATAAGTTAAAGAATACGGAAAAACCTGTGACTTTCTAACTCTATTTTAAGAAAAAATTGATAAAAATAATAATATAATATTTAAGCAATTTATTTAAACATTAAATTATCAATATAAAGTAATATTTTATGCATTAGAAATAATTTGTATTTAAAAAACCCCAAAAAATCCACGATTAGCCCCAAAAACTTGCAAAACCCAATTTTTCACTTATGGGATTTTTTGGGACACTATAAAACAGACTTAGGGGGGTCACATTTAAGAAGTGATGATTTATTTTTATTTTGTAGTCAATATTGAACATAAATGTTAAGTTTCAACTCGATTCATTTAACATTGATGATTTTGAATAAAATTGACAAAAACGTATTTTTTTTATGTTTTTTAAAATGTTAAACATCATAGTGCTTGGGTAGGGTTGTCGTTATTTTTCACTTCTAGAATTTCTTTTCTACAACCACTAATTTTTGTGCGAATGTAAAAAAAATCTTCATTTGAGCGAAATCGGTCCATATTTAGGGATCGCACAAAGACCATGAAGTTTTCCATTGATTTAATATGGGAAAAAGTTAGTTTTTTGTAAATCTAATATTTAATCGCAATAACATGTTAGAAATAATTCCGTATTCCAGTATGTTATTCAGAATTCGTGAAATAATAAGTATCCATCATACATTTTAAGGGTGAATGAATTTAAGCCATTTTTACGGGTCCCCATAGAAAATCCCATAAGTGACAAATTTGAATTTCACTTAATATTGCAATTTATTAACGCTTTTTGAAAGTTTTTTTTACACAAAATCATTAATCGGTAATTTAAGAATTCACAGTCATCTGCAAACTATTTTTTAGTTGTTTAAAAAACTTTAATTTGTTTAATCATTTGCTTTTTCAGTTAAGTCACGAAATGAAAGTATTTATTAGAGCTTATGAGTTCTTTAATCAATTATAAAAATGACATAATTTTTTTACAAAAACGTATTATTTAAATAATTGTAAAATTATTATATTGTTATACTTTAGAATTGTTTAAAAAATTTTAAATTAATTAAAGAATGACTGGGTAACTTTATGTTACTGACTAATGATTATTTATGAAAAAAAATTTTGTGACATATTACCCCGTTCAATTATTATATTTACAAAAAATGTTAAATCAATGGGAAAATTGATGGTCTTTAGGCGACCCCTAAATATTAATCGATTTTACTGAAATTTGGGGTAAAGTTTTGTTTTTGTTATTTGAAAAAATATGAGAGGAGGGATGGGAGCAGAGATATTCTAAAAAGATGCCTTAAAAATTCTGTAAAAAGTCATTAAGTACCACCCTAGTCTTGCGGAACCTCAAAATATATAATTATAAAAATACGCGTTTATTTTTTTTCAATTTTATACGGTATTACATAATAATTAATCAAAGTGGCACCGATAGTAGTGGGGGCTCAGAAAGAAGGGTTCCCTAAGTACTTAAAGCCGTTGTTCTTGGTGGTTTGGAACCCACCTTAAACTATAGACCCGCCTCTCACCACCAGGTAAGTGTGTGAGGTGTGTAAAGAAATAGGGGAGAGGTACAAGGAAAATGGAAACCCTTAGGGAACACATTAAAAACTTCTATTTCATAATAATTAATTAATAATTCATTTTTCTGCAGAGCAACTGATTTCCAATTAATTTTGTTTTAATTTCCAACATTAATTTGGGTGTATATATTTTAAAATTATGATTGTTTTTGAAAAAATGCCTATAATTATTCTCGGGAAGAATATAGAAGAACGAACTTATTAACCATTAGGTAATAACGATTCACGAGTTATTGGGTGAATTTACGAAATAACGATTTTCAGTCACTTATGTTACACCTCGTGTTACACTAACCTCGTGCACATGAGCTTCTTCCTTACACGAAAACGTTTATTCGGAAGTGCAAACACCTTTGCAAAGATTGCCTATATCCTGAAGATGCAATGTCCTCCTTAAATTAAAAAAATAGATATATAAAAATCTGATACCTATTATGCCATCACATATAGCAAATATTTAAATATTTTATAAAGTTTCAAATCCACAAAAAATCCATAAAATTATTTTCTAGGTTTTGTAATAGAAACAAGGAATTAAAAAATAATCTAAATAAATTATTAGCATAATTCAGTCTTGAAAAAAATATTTTCAATTCATTTAACAAACCACATGCTTATTACTGTCCCAAAATTCTAAAAAATTCTGAAGTTGATATTTAAAAAACGAATTTATTTTACTGAAAAATGACAATATTATACATTTGTTAATTAATTTATTTTAAATAAATAACACTAATTGTCTGATATCAAATAATCGCACAAAAACCTATAAGCAAGATATTTATTGTCCTTTCTGTTAATAACACGAAACAAATCTATTTGAAAATGTGGAATTTATGCAGTGGTTTATAAAATTTATTTAAATAATTAACAAATAGTCTCTGTTGTTTTATAAACCATATCGAAATGGGGGTTTCTTCAGATTTCCATTTTAAAACTTACAAATATAATATAGCTATATATCATTTTTACTAAAAATCTAACTTTTATTGATTTGCTTATTTATAAAAATTGTAAAGAATTTTTTAAATATCTGATACTGCTGGACATTATTCAAGACAAGTTTTCTCACTAATTCTGTATATTTTCGCATAAATTGGATAAATTCCCACAAAATGGCATATTTGATTATTTTTATAATGAACTTTTATTGTTAAATAAAAAAATTAAACAACTTTTTTAAAAATATGTCTCGTTTGGCCCCACTGTGCGTAGCTCCGTATCCTTCAGTAGGGCCCTGCCGAAAGTTTAGGATAGGAATTCATTCCGAGCCAATCAGAAATATTCCGAATCATTCCAATATCTGTATCCAAGCAAATACGAATCAATTCGAACCAATACGAAAAAAGTTTTGAATCTCGTTTGTTGAAAAACGCTTGCAAATTAATGCGTCTTAATCCAATTCAATCTGAGACTTATATCCGGAAGCATCCGAACGAATCCGAAACAAATTCTCAATCCGAACGAATCAGAATCAACCCGGGCTCGGACTCATCTAAACCGAATATTCAATCCGACTGAATCCGAACACCGATTCACTCGGATTGAACATCAACCCGGATCCGGATTGATTTTGATTCATTCGGATTAGAAATTCACTTAGAATTCGTTCAGATTCATACCGATAGAAGCCTCGGATAGAATCGGATTGAGTCGGATTAATTTACAATCATTTTTCAACAAACAAGATTCAAAAAAATTTTCGGATTGGTTCGGATTGATTAGAATTGGCTCGGATACGAATATCAAAATACGAATATCAACATGAAGTATACAATTTTTTTCATGTACCTGAACCTTGTGTGTATTCTGCACACTAGAAATATGTAAAAAAGAATTTACACGCTTGTGCGAAGGATCGATCCACACTAAGTATCCGCACAGTGAAAAACGGAAATCCGGACTTTATTGCTTACAGGGTCGCCGCTTAATTTTATTTTCAAAATCTCCTGAATTTTCTCTGATTTCTCCATGACTCATTCTTTATTTTACCTGATCAATGATAATTATTGAACAAAATTCTAATATTGTAACATTTTACATATAAAATCTTTTATAAGTGGAATCAACGTTTTAAAATCATTTGATATCCCTTGAAATTATTGAAAGCTCTTAAAATTTTTTTGGGATCTTTTAAAATACCCTAAAATATTTTAAAAGAATCCAAGAAAAATCAGATTTTTTTAAAAAATCCTTAACTTCCCTGGCCAAAGAAATTCCTGAATTTTTCCCTGACCCGCGGTCACTCTGGATTGGTAAATTATGCAATAAGTTTCCCGACGACAATAATAAATTATTTTTTCTTACCAAAAACCTGCATAATTACATACAATTTTATCCAAAGGAGAAACTTACCTGTAACAAATAAAAGATAAACGCTATTAAATTATATAAGATTTTTTGTAAAATATATTTTTTAAATGTATCCCCACACTTTTCTTGAAAATCAAACAGGGTGCTTTCCGTAAAGAATGGGTATTTAGTTAGCGCACATAGCCAAAAGATAAAAATTCTAAAACATAGTTGAACTTTTAACCATAAAAGTTTAATTTTCGATAAAAAAAGTATATTTTGAGCAAAGATAAATGAACTTTCAACCAAGAAATATGACTTTTCTACATCAGAAGATGAATTTTTAATTCAAAAAGACGACTTTTCAATTATTATTTTTTTTATTTTAATTTTCGACAAAATAATAAAACTCAAAAAAATAAATGAATCTTTAAACAAATATTTAAAATCATTTTCTACCAGAAGAAGAATTTTCAACAAAATCATGAATATTCAAACAAATATAGCTGAACTTTGAAGAAAAATTCATCCCTTTGCTGGAAAAATGAAGCGGTTAAATTATCAAATAATATTAATTTGTTGAATTTGTTGAATTTTCAATCTATATATAGAACAATATTTCAACAAAAATGAAATAGCAGCATTTCGAGATAAAAATATTAATTTTTAACAAAAAAACTAATTTTCAACAGAAAAAATAAAGTATAAGTTACTGCAATTCAAAAATTTGTGTCACTTTTTATTTTATTTTTTTTACTTTGTAAAAATCTAGAAGGTATTTAAGAAAACTACAGGAATTTATATATATATTTTTTAATTTGGGTTTTTGACGTCATAAAAACACTTTTAATATTACGTAAATTATTGTAGAAAATGGCCAATTTTAACAAAAAATGCAAGATTTCACGAATAATAAAATTTCGAAGGATCTTTAAAGGTTTTCAAAAATGAAAAAAGTTCTTAAGTTTTCTGGGAAAATTTGGAATGATTTTTTATTTTGAAAATTAATTTCAAGAGAATATTTAAAAGATTTAAAAAAAAAGTTGATTAATAGATGACAATTAAATAAATAATAATGAAAAAAATAATCAAGTAACTTTAAAATATATTAAGAAGTTTTGGAAAGATACCAAAATCATTTAAAAAGTGAACAGATTTTACAACATTTGTAACACAATGTAGATTTTTAAAGATTCAAAACATAATATTTAAAGGCTTTTTTTAGCATTTTGAAATGTTTTAAATGAATAAAAATTGTTTACCGAAATTTTTAGAAAAACTAAGCATTTTTTAAAATTAATATTTAAAGAATATTTAATAAGATTTCCAAAATGTTCCAAAAAATCTGGATGATTTTTTAAGTCAATTTTTTAAGATGATAAGTTACTTAAAATAAAGTAATTTTGGAAAATTTATCAATTTTTTAAAAAAATCTTCAACTTATAGAATTGAAAATGATTAACATGTTGAATGTTGAAATTTTGCAGCTTAGCGGGGTTTGATTTAAGAAATTTTGAAATCTTTGCAATTGAAATTTCTTAAATTAAACACCGCTAAACTGCCTAATTTAAATATACAACATATTAATTCAACATTTTTCTAAGGTTTAATTTAAGAAACTTTTAATTCAAATGTATTTCACTTTAAGTGTTTTAATTTGCGGTTCAGATTGTATAACTTCAAATTTTTAAAAGTGTATCTTCAAGAGTTCGAATCTTTTAATTTCAATGACGGTGGTCAATTTGTTCTTAATTGTTTAATTTTTATTTTCTGTTAAATAGTTGTTCTCTTTCAACGTAGGATGAAAAATATTGAGAGCATTGTAGTGAAATATATTTAAAAATTTTTCAGCACATAAATTCCAGCTAGCATTAGATTCTGAAATCTGTGAATGCTTTTCAACTTTAAAAACAATTTTAATTAGCTTAAAACTTCTAAAATTTTTGAATTCGTGTACTAAAACTTTGGTACAACTAGCCAAGGCATTGAAATTGACTAAAATTTTTTCTTAAATTTATGAAAAGTTCTGCAAAATTTCAAAAATTGCATTAAAATTCTTCCTGATTCTTGTTTCACAATTTTATAAATATTTTGAAATGTTTTACAAATATTCTCTTGAAATCTACTTTTAAAAATAGAAAATAATTTGTTATTTTCCTAGGAATCTAGAAAACATTTTTTGATTTTCTTGAAAATTTTTAAAATTCCTAAAAAACTTCTTTTCCCAAATTTTTCAAAAATCTATATTTTTCTTAACATTTTAAAAAATGTTGATTCTCAAGTTTTGAAAAATATTTTTAAAGCTTCTCAGTTTTCTAAATAACTTAAAATTATTCGATTTTTTCCTAAAACTTTTTGAAAATAAAAAAAATTGCATTAAATCTTGCACATTCTTCTTTGAAAAATTTTGAAATCTTTTTGAACATTGTATAAAAATTAGTTTTTCAAAAATCCATATCTTGTTCGAAGTTTTTTGAAATACTGAAGTAAATAAATTGGTTTGTAACTTTTGAAAACCACTAAACCTTCTAAATATCTTTCAAAATAATTATTTGAATTTTTCATAAAATCTGCTAAAAATAAAAAAATAAATGGTCATAAAATCCCGAAAAAATAAATTCCTGACACAATAACAAAACACAAGAAATGATAAAATTACAGAAATGTAAAAATACGGAAGTTGAAAATTCGAAAATAATAAAATTCTGGACAGAAAATTGTCAAATTATACTATAAACGAAATAGAAAATTACCGAATTTAAACAATTCAATAAATTTGTTAATAAATATTATTCTTTTAAATACAATGATCAAATCTTTTTATCAAAGAAAAATTCACAAATAAAACAATAATTGTATGAAAATTGTACAAAAATAAATAAATTTAAAAACATGTGAGTCTCGAACGAAAAAAAATTTCCCCCTAAATTTTCTCCTCAATCAAAAAGATTATTTTTCAAACTAAAAAGACGAATTTTCAACAAAAAATGGATTTTTTAACAAATACTTAAATTGTTAACTTGCGAAGAATAAATTTCCAACCAAACATCATTATTATTTTTTTTTATTCAGACCGTAACAGCCCCTGAAGCTTGGGCGATCTGGTTGTAAATATTTATAAAAAATTCAACAATGCAGTTTAACTTTAACCTATTTAATTTAATTTTCAACATTTTTAGTCTAAAAAGTAACCGTTTTTTTCATTTTCAAAATTGTCTGATTTTTCCTTGACCGCAACAAGATCAGTTATCAACAAGATAGTTGAACTTTCAACAAAAGAAATTAATTTTCCACTAAAAATATAAATCTACAACAAAAAACTAATCTCTTAACAAAAAGGCCCAGGCAAAATTTTTAAACAAAACAGTTAAATCCTCAAGCAGAGGAGATTAATATTTAATAATCAATTTTTAATAATCTTATTCAAAAATTAATTAAATTCGTACTAAAACAGATGAATGTTCAAACCAAAAAAGAGAATTTTTTAACAAAACTGTTGCATTTTTAACAAAATGATTGTATATTTGTTCAAGAAAATTCAAATTTTTACTAAAACAGATAGTCTTAAATAAAAACGACAACATTAAGAAAATCCTTAAATTATTAATAAAACAGTTAAATTTCTAACCAAAAAATTAATTTGAACGAAATTGTTTAATTTCCAACAAAAAACCTTGCATATATATCCGAGAAAGATATAATTTCAAATAAGATAGATTAATTTTTGAATTAAAAAGACAAATTTAAAAAAAGTGGTTGAATTTTCAAAAAATTGTTTTAAATGTCTACTAAAAAAGATTACTTTTTAACTAAATTATTGAATTTTCAAACAAATAATAAAATTTATAACAAAAAAGATAATCTTCAGGAGGAAATAACTGAAAAAAGATATGGATAGAAGACAGAACAATTATTAAGAAGAATATTACATCATGGTTACGACAAAAATTCATTTAAAAAATGCCCCACTGCTTCCCTGACAAATTTTTCAGTTTCCCTGACTATTAAGATTCAGATTACAGAATTTTAAAAACGGTCCCTTACCTGCTTCTATTTTGCAGGCCCGCACCTACATAGTGGCGACACCGGTGACCCCCCCCCCCCACACCCTAGGATTTTTGATTTCCCATCAAGTCTTTCTTTTTCACGAACAATTATAAAAAAATGTTAATGTTTAAATTATTGAAAAAAATTCTTGAAGTGAACCTACTCTTGGGACGGGAGTGAATTGAAAAAATTACCGAACGCACGACCGCACGACCATACGTACGACCGAGCTGGGTCTGGATTGAGAACTCCCTCTCTTACGCACTGTTTACACCTTCTCTCTCTATTCAAGTCTCCCTTTTGTGCGGCGATCCGCAATTTCTTTTAGGACTTCATTTCGATATCCCCACTATAGCCACGCTAAGCATGTATATCAAGAACTCTCGCTATCGCTTACGCGCTGTCTACACACTCTCTCTATTCAAGTCTCTCTTTTGTGCGGCGATCCGCAATTCCGCTTAAGACTTCTCTTCTATATCCCCACTATATCCACGCTAAGCATGTATATTCTTTCTCTCTGCAATCTCTTATTATGCGACCTTCTGAAAACACCTGATGATGATCTATATTCTGTTTTTCGATCGAATGAGCATTCTTAATAACAAACATGAAAAACTGAACAAATGTTGTCCCCAACTTCAATTATTTAAAAAAAATCGTTTTAAGTTGTGAAAATATTATTAGAACTGTTTAAAAATTTGATTTATACACGAAATATACCCTAAGAATGCCTAAACACTGAAGAAAAAAACTAAAAATAACTTATTGTTTAACAATATTTAATTGCAACTAGAGGCATATCGTTAACCCCGTTTTTTCAGTCTCACCGACAAAAAGTGTAGAGGGAACTGTAGAGTTGAAAAAAACTTTCAAGCAGACTTTTGAAGCGACATTTCTGGAAATTTTCAGATAGATTTCTTGAAAAATTGCGGATCGCCGCACAGTGCGGAAAAAAATTAAATTTTGGTTCAAATTAACGCACAGTTCACAAATATTGACTAAATTGGACGAGAAAATTTTTATAAAAAAGCTGATAAGATTTCTAAGAGAGTTATCTAGCCTTATTTTTAAATTAGGTTTATAACAGGAATATTGTTTAAATTGCCAAAATTTCATAAAGTAACATTAGTTAAAGATGTTCCGATATTATCTAATAATCAAATTTTAGAAAAAAAATTATTTGTTGAAGGAATGCTTTCTACGATTTTCTATAACTTTTCGTTTTTTAAGTAATATTGCTAATTATATTGTTGATATAAAGAAATGCATTATTAAGGCATTTTTTGACAGATACACTCGCTTTTTTCGATCTCAATTTTTTTAATTTGGAATTTTATGATAATTTTAGCAAAATTCATAATTTGTTGATTAATCTTATGATTTTTTAAAAGAAATTAAATAAATAAATTTATTATTCGGGCATTTTTCCACAGAATTTCTTTTCAATGCCAGTCCTCTGAGTTGTGAATTTCATGACAATTGCAGTAAAATTCACAATTAGTTGATAAACTTTATTATATTTTTATATAAATTGAATTAAAAAATGCATTAATCAGATATATTTCGACAGAAAAATTCATTTTTTTTCCAATTTCAACTTTTTAAATTAGGAACTTTATGATGATTTCAGTAAAATTTGTAATCGTTTAATGAATTTTCTGATTTTTCAAAAATAAATTTATCAAACAATTTGCATTATTTGCGTATTTGTTGACGAAAAAGTTTTTTTTCCAACCTCAGTCCTTTCAGTTTCAGTTTCTCATTACTGTCATTATCGTTCTTTTAACAAGGCTGCAGATTCAGGATCGAATAGGATGACCTTTTTCTTTTCTCTATGATACACTATCTTTGGATGAGCCTTATTAAAATAATTAGAGTAATGGGAAACTTAAACTGAAAGGACTGAGATTTAAAAAAAAACTTTTCCCTCGAAAAGTACTCAAATAATGCATACATTTATTAAATTCCTTTAAAATATCGTAGAATTTATCAAGTAAGTATGAGTGTTTATGAAATTATCATTAAGTCCCCAATTAAAAAGTCTGACATTGAAAAAAAAACAGAATTTTTCCGTCTACACATGCCCCAATGGTGCATTTGTTTAAGAAATCATAAAATTATTCAAAAAATAATGCATTTGGCTGAAATTATCTGCCGAACAGTAGGAGGAAATGCACTTTTTTGGTTCAAAAATGTCCAGAGCCTTCAATATTGGTCCGATTGAAATTTTTAAAAAATTAAAGTTCATTAAATTCTGAAGAGCTTGACGCTCTAAACTTTTGTCTCTTCTACTTGTTTATTAATAAGTTTTTCACTCAAAGTATGGAAAAATTGATATTTTTTACATAACAATTTTTGACGCTTTAAAAACTGATGAGGTAAACTTTATATTACCTTAAATGAATGTTTAGGGACTCATAGAATACAAATAATTTGCTCATTAGTCCATTTATTTGTTATAAACAAATTTTATGAACAAATTAGCAAATAGTCTTGTTATCGGTAAAAAAATTTCTGTTTACTAAAAGTGCTTCATATAATTGTAGGAATGATATATAATTACAAGAATAATTTCAAAGTTCATAATGACTATTGTTATAAACAATTCTTATGCCAAAATATTAAAATTTCAGATTTTTTCAAATTATAGTTTCCTTCAATCGCCAGAACGTCTTCAGGTATTTATTAAAATAATAAATATTTGATAAAATATAACAATTTAAATTTTTCTAAACAAATTAGATAAACAAATTCAAAATTTTGCCCTCTCGCTTAGAAATTTTTTGTTTTTGCACTGGAAATGTTTTAAGCTATTGGATGAATGGCTGCTAGTCAAAAAAATATTAGAAAAGTTAACAATAACAATTGTTATAAATAATTCTCGTGAAAAAATCTTCAAATTTAAGGTTATATCAAATTCTAATTTTCTTTAGTCGCTAGAATGGCTACTGATATTCCTGAAAAATGTATCTTTTATAATATTTAGTAAAATATAACAACTTAAATCTTCATAAACTCAGTAGCCATTCTAGCTTAAAAGTATTGTCCAAGCGTCTGAAAAAAGAAAATTCTTAAAATCGAAAAATGAATTTTTGGAAATGTTGAATTTCAGAGAATAACGAAATAAAATTTTTCCTATTACAATTTTTTTGTCAAACGTTTATTTTTAATAATAAAAGAGAAATATCAAATAAAAGTTTTTATCTGGTTTAATTAAGTTTTAAAATTTAAATTGTTTTAACTCGGTAAAATATTATTTAAATGATTTCATATCCATAGGACTTATTTAAAATACTATAGCGATGCCTGAGAATTCATGGAAAAGTTAAAAATCGCTTATTGATTAATAATATTTAATTGCCAAATGACGTAAGTTGATAATTGTGTTTTCTTGGTTTTGCCGGTAAAAAGTATCTGGGTAACTTCAAGTTTCAAACAACTTTCAGCAAATGATTTGTTCAAAAAAGTCAAATAAAGTTTTTCCAAAAATCTCATATCGATTCGTTCCAAATTTACTGAGATATTCATATTTGGAAAAAGTACTCGACGCCTGCCCGCGCTGTTACCGCGACTTACCTCATTTTGCAAGTAAAAATTATTAAACGATAATCGATTTTTAACTTTTCCATAAATTCTTAGGCATCGCTATAGTATTTTCAATAAGTCCTATAATTGTGAACTCATTTTAATAATATTTAGCCGAGTTAGAACAATTTCAGTTTTAAAACTTAATTAAATCAGAGAGAAACTATTATTAGATCTTTCGCTTTCATTAATAAAAATAAACGTTTGACAAAACAAATTGTACAAGGTAAAAATTTGATTTCGTTATCACTACAATTCTACATTTTCCAAAAATTCATTTTTCGATTTTGAAAATTTTCTTTTTTGAAGTTCGGGCTGGTTCTTGCACCCGGCGGATCAATTTTCCAATTATTAACGATCACGGGCAAGCATCAAATAGGAAAACTAGCAATTTTTCTCGGCATATTTGTTTATCCATAAAAAATTAAAAGCCTAATTTAAAAATGAGGCTCGGGAAATCTCTTAGAAATCTTATAAGCTTTTTTTCACATTTTTTTTGTCCAAAACGGTCAATATTTGTGGGCTGTATGTTCTTTTGAACCAAAAAAGTAATTGTTTCCCCAATGTGCGCCGTCGGCGGCATCGCATGCTATCTTCTAAAAATCTTGTAAATTATAAATTTCACTCTATACTTTCTGTCGACGAGACCAAAAAAAGGATTGCTAGTATGAAATTGGTTAGAAATTCGTTAATTTAATTAGTCAGTGTGCATACAATTTTCCGTCGCCGCCCCTTCAGGTCACTTCTGTGGATCCGCGTCTGCTATTTTGCAAAATGTTAGTATGTGAAATTTGTAAAATTATTATGATTTAATACATATACCGCAGTTTAATGAAAATTTTATTCATGCATATGCAAGTGTGTATTATAATATATTATGCTTGATTTATAGTATACGTTCTACCCTCATACTTATTATCGTGAGGCAAAGGAATCGATATGCGTTAAGTTTAATGCATCCTATAGAAAGCTATATTATTCGTTTAGTTATATTGCACGCGATTCTCACTTCTTTTTTCCTTTCATTTTTGTATTTCTTGACTTTTACTGGCAGCTTCTAACTTCCTTTTCAGCAAATAGGCTAAATAGGAGTCGATTGAATCGAAATCGTTGGTCCTCGGTTTAAAAAGCAGTAAAGAAAATTTCTTATTTAATATCTTTTTGCGCATTTACTTTAATTTTTTGCCCCAATAACTTTTCTAAAATCTGAACACTATTTGAAATTAAGGTCAAATCAGAATTTCTCGAGTTAATTGAGTTTCCAAATAACTTGTCTCTGTCAAAATTAGGTTCCAATTAATTCTTCCTTGACACGGCTAATTTCTAGTTAATTTTCCTTTACTGAAATTTACTCCCAATTAATTCTTGCTCGTCAAAATTAAGTTCCCAGGGGTTAATTACTCTTGCAATCTGGTATACACTCTCTCTGAAATATTGTACCATTTCATGCAATTCCATAAAATCCTTTCCGATTCCATGCAATCTTTTACAATGCCTTGTCATTCACCCTTATGAAGATAAAATACAAAAGAATGATTTATCTATTTATCGAACCTAGATATCTAAACATATCAGGAGGTTTTAAGAGATTCCAATAGATTTCAACAAATTTCAAAGAGACTTTGAAGAGTTTGAAGAGATTTCAAAATATTTTATAAAGATGATTTTAAAAATGATATAAGAGACTTCAAACATTTCTGAGGGTTTTAAGGAATACAAAATAGTTTCAAAAAAATTAAAAAAAAAAAAACAGTGAGTAGCAGTGGGGCCACATGGCAAAACTGAAACTTTGATGGATTAACCTTGAATTTTTTCAAGAGGAAAATTCATGAGTTTTAAGGAGATATCATAGTAAGAGAGCGTAGACAGAGGGAGAGTGAGACCATATACATGCTTGCTTATCGTGGCAGTAGTGGGGAGATAGAAGAGCTGTCCTTACAACAATTGCGAATCGCCGCATAAAAGGGAGACTCGATTACAGATAAGAGGTATAGACAGTGGGCAAGAGATAGACAGAGTCTTCTGTTAGAGACAGACTTCAGTTAAGTCGTGTTTTTCAATTCACTCCCACCCCAAAAGAAGTTTGATAACAACAATTGCAAGAGATTTCAAAGAATTTTGTAGGGTTTTCAAATATATCAATACGTTCCTGGTGAACTTGGAAAAATAAATTATATTAAATTAAATTTTGAAGGAATTCTTTGCGATTTCAAAGATTTCAAGGGGGTTTAACGCATTTTAATAAATTTTATAAGATTAAATGATTTCAAAGATTTATAGGTATTTAAATGGGCTTTTAAAGCACTTTTGGAAATATGCTTAATTTAATTTAAATTTTAGTGAGCCTCCATGGATTTTAAGCAATTTGTTGAGATTTCATAAAAATTTCATGAAGTTTTAAAGATTTCCAAACATGTCAGGAAGTTTTAAGGATTCCAAAGGATTTCAATAAATTTCAAGTAACTTGCATGGATTTGAAGGCTTTTCCAAATATTCCACTAAATTAAAAAGATTTCATTGGCTTTGAAAATTTTTTGAAATATTCAAAAGACGATTTTAAATATTATTTCAAAGATTCCCAACAATTTCCTGGAATTTTAAGGAATTCTAAAGGGTTTAAAAATAATTTAAAAAAATCAGTTTGTGGCAGTGGGGCTTATGCGGCAGAAGTAAGACTTTGATAAATTAACTTTGAAAATTTACGTGAGGAATCATCATGAGTTTTGAGAAGATCGCACACATACTTTTGTTAGCGTGGCAGTAGTGGGGATATCTAAAGGGCGGCTTTAGAGCAATTGCAAATCGCGGCGCAAAACGGGAACGCAATTACTTAGAGAAGGTGTAGACAGGTCGTCAAAGAGAGATATAGACTTCCGTTCGGTCGTTCGGTCGTTTTTTTTTTTCAATTCACTTCCGTTCCCAAAAAGTTTCATTTCAAAAATTTCAAGGAAATTCAAAGAATTTTGTAGGATTTCCAGGGATATCAATATATTTAGAGTGAACCTGGGAAATTAAATTAAATTAAATTTCATGAATTTTTATCAATTTTGAACGTATCAAGGAATTTTAAGGTATTTCAAGGAATTTCACAAGATTAAACGATTTCTAAGATTTGTAGGGACTTAAACGGATTTTTTTTAATTTATCAATAAATTTAATTTAATTCTTCAAGGAATTCAAGGGACTTCAAACTTTCTAGGGATTTTAACGTTTTTTCCAGAGAACTTAAATGTATAAATTTAATTTAATTTATTTTCAAGGGATTTCAAATTATTTATATTTTACGGAATAAACTAAATCGTATTTAAATAGACTTCTAAAGATTTCAATAACTCTAGAAGAGTTTAACAGATTTCAAAATCGCAACCAGCTTAAAAATATATTTTTAATAGTATCAAGGGATTTTAAGAGATTCCAACCGGTTTTTATATGGATTTCAATTAAAGTTTAAGTAATGTTAAAGATAGCAAGAAAATTCACAAATTTAAAGTTTATTTGTGCATGATCGACATTTTTTTGTAAGTATGTAATTTTATATAAAATTATGAGTCATCTAAAATAAATCGTTCATTTGAATGTAGTTTCGTTACTTTATACAAAAATTCTTTCAAATTGGTTGTATTATTTATTCCAGTGCTGATTTTCCGGTAATTGCTTTCTATATAATGATTTCCTATAATAGATGGAATTTTTTTGCAATCTCATGCAAGATTTTGCAACATCATGTCATATTTTTCAAATTTTGCAACCTAGTGTAGTCGTACACCAAAAATATGAGTAATTAAATCCTCGTTAAGTTGCAGTTAACTTTTTTTTTGACGAAACCAAATTCTAATAGATTTTCTTTTGGCCTAATTACTTCCTAATTAATTTAGCTTGATTAATTAAAATATTATTTCGTCCAATGCTCATTCAGGGAACGTAAACTCGATTGAAGGCAACTTTTATGGTAGCGTGACACCTGACGGGCAAACGCCTGAGAACTTAGATAGGCCAGTTTAAGAAGCATGTGTAGGTTCAATGTAAATGCAAGTCTGTGAATACAGAATTGAGAAAACTAGAGTAACGTGTCCGTAAAATAAGGCGCAAGTGCCAATCTCTTGCAATGAAGAAAAACATTTTTAAAAAATTACCCTCAATTCATCAAACTTAAACTTAAGCTTCACTTCAGAAAATATAAATTTTAAACGTAATTAAATTTGAAGCTAATTTTCATTATTTTAAATAATTCAACTTATTGTTTTGTATACTTGAAATCAGTGGCGTAGTCCTAAAATAAAATGTGGAATTTATTTTATTATATAGACTATTATATTTTTATTATATATATTTATTATTATTTATTTTAGTATTTTTTATTACTATTATATTCTTGGTACGGAATTCATCCCGTTTGATTCAAATTTCAATTGATTGACTGAAAATTTAATTATTTGGTTGAAAATGCAAATATATTGTTAAAAAGTCTTTTTTTTTTTTAAATTCAACTGCTTTGTAAAAAATTCATTATTTTAGTAGACGGTTCATCCCTTTGTTTGAAAATTTAAATATTTCGATGAAAATTCGTATAATGTTTGATTGAAAATTAATTTGTGAAACTGACATTTGAATTATTCCATTTTTGCTTGAAGATTTATTTTATTCAGTAAAAATTGAGCGAGTTAATAAAACAAAATTTTGTTCGTTGCAAGATTAACTTTTTAGTTGAAAAATCATCTATTTTGTTGAAAATTCGTCTTTCTTGGTAAAAATGTTATCTTAATGGTTGGAAATGCAATTGTTTGATTGAAATATCAACTGTTACATGCGTGTGTTAAAGTTGAACTCAATTCAACGAATTGATATTGAATTAAATTAATTCAACTATTTGCATTCAAATGAACGTTTCTGTTAAAAATTCTGTTTTTTATAAAATTCATCTTTTTGGTTTGAAAATTCAACAAATCTGTAAAACATTAAACTATTTGGTTAAAAATTACACTTTTTGGTAGAAAAATCATATTTTTGGGTTAAAGATTTTACTTTTTCGTAGTTAATTCGTCCTTTTGCCTTTAAAATTAAATAATTGTGTTCAAATTTGATATCTTTGGTTGAAAATTCGTCTTTTTTGGTAGAAAATTAATCTTCTTGATCAAAAATTAATCTTTTTGGTTGAAAATTTGTTGTTTTTTTTTTCAAAGTAACTTTTCATCCAAATTTTTACCTGAAAAATTAAATATTATATTTTTGGTCGAAACTTTATCTTGTACATTGTATTAGTAAAAAATTCAACTATTTGGTAAGAAATTCATGTGTTTAGTTAAAAAGTCATCTTTTTGGATAGAAAATTATTCTTGTTTTTTGAAAGTTAAACTTTTTGGTCGAGAATTCATCTATCTTTTTAAAGTCATTTTTTTTATAGGAAATTATCTTTTTCTTTCAAAATTAATCTTTTCCTATTTAAAGGTCAATTGTTTTTTAACACTCTAATTTTAAGCTTAAAAACTTTATTACTTTGTTCAAAATTCAACTGTCTTCTAAAAAATTTGTCTTTTGGTCTTGAAAATTGAAATATTTAATTGAATTTTTATATTTTTTGAAAATTGAACCATTTCATTGGAAATGCATTTCCGTATGTTGAAAATTCAACTATTTGGATAGAAATTCAACTATTTTGTCAAAAATCTAATTATTTTTGGAAAATTTATCGTCCCAATTTTTAGTCAGAAATTCAACAATATTATTAAAAATTCATCCTTTTAAATTGGAAATTTATATTTTAGCGTAGAAAAGTCATCCTTCTTGTATGCAAGTTTATCTTTAAAGAGTTTAGAAGACAAAAATATAAGTTTGAATAGAAAGCTGTGCTTTTGTCTAGACTTATGAATTTATCAAATTAGTAAAGGTGATTGACACTTGCTTTTATCTTATACCCTTTCAATAAATTGTGGAGGTCTTTAAAAGTAGAATCAAGGACTTTCATGAGAAAAGTTTCATTAAGAAAATCCAGAATTTAGATTTAGGAAGTCAATTGGGAAAGAGAATCCAAAAAGTTTAAGATCCCACTTAAAATTTTTTTATTAGATAGAATATAAAAAGAAGGTAATTATTTTAAAATAAAATATGTATATAATATCATTTCTCGGATTGCTCGTTTATTTAAGATTTATTATTTAAAATTTAATGATCACATCTTATTTAAAATGATTAATTTTCAATAAAGAAAAAAGAAACTTTCAAAAAATAGTTAAATTTTTAACCAAACTAAAAAATCTTCGGTAAAAAAAAGAATTCTCAACAAAAAGTATAATTGTTCATATTTCCATTAATAAATTTTAATTTTTAACTAAAGAGTTGAATTTTAAACCAAGATATATTTTTCAATTAATAAAGAAAAAATATTATCCAAAATGTTGAGTTTGCAAGTCAAATTAATTATTTTTTCAACAAAAGCAATGAATTTTTTAGTAAAAAATATCATTTTTCTAAAAAATATGTAATACCTATATTTTTAGTAACAAAATTTGATTTTCAGTTTAAAAAAACAACTAATTTTTAACAAAATTTGTTACATTTTTAAACAAAGAAATGAACTTTCAAACAAAATGACGCGTCTTCAAAAACAGAAACAATATAAAGTTTTAAGAAAATATTGTAATTTTCAACTCAGGAGATGAATTTTCTATAAAAAAGACAAATTTTCTACAAAAAAGATGAAATTTAAAGTAAAAAAGATAAATTTTCTACAAAAAATAGAACAATTTAATTCTAAGTTAGAGATGCATTTTTTAACGAAATAAAGTACATTTTCAATGAAATAGTGAAATTTTTAACTAAAAAGATTAAATGTCTATAAAAAACATAAAAATTAAACAGTTAAATTTTTAGTTTAGAAAACTGATTTTCAATTGTTTTAAATCTAATTTTTAACTAAACAAGTGAAATTTCAATCAAAAAGATTAATTTTCTACCAAAAAAAGATAAATTTGTAACAAAATAGATGAATTTTCAACAACAAAAAAAGACTATTATAATTTTTAACCAAGCATATTACATGTCTACCAGAAATAAATTTTCGACCAAAAATGTATTTGATCTTTTAAGAAAAAAAAAATATATATTTAATAACAACAACATCATTTTTAACTAACTAAATGTATTTAAACCAAAAGGTTCATTTTATACTACAAAGGAATAATTTCAAACAAAATACATGAATATTCAACCAAAAATTGTAATTTTTAAATGAGTTTTTAACCTAATAATTGAATTTTCAACCAAAAAGATGAATTAGTCGCCGAGAAGATTAATATTCTGCACGCAAGAGGCAAAGTTTCAACAAAATACAGAAATTTGTTAATAAATAGTTGAATTTTCAACTGAAGAAGTAACATGTTCAACCGAAAATGGAATAGTTAAATTTTTAGTTAAACAAATTTTTTTTAAATGTTAATAAAGTAGTTAAATTTGGAACAAAAAAAAAGAAGATTTTTGCAACTAAAATTATGAATCATCCACCAACAAAATGAATTCTTAACAAAGCAGTTCCACTTTCAACTAAGTATAAGTAACTACGTATCTTTAAAATCAAATCAAATAGTTATATTAGACGAAAAATTTTGGGACCAAAAGTGAAATTTACATGAAGATTTACGAGATGATTCTATAACAAAATGATGTGCAATAAACAAATTTTTTTTTTAAACTTCATAAGTGCGCGCATAAAACGCAAAATAGTTTACTTGAAGATAGCTAACCAATTTCATCATTTTTGGTAAAAGTCGTTACCTTTTGTAATATTTCAAATTCTATATAAAGTACAGAATAAATTACTTTAATGAAGCTGAAGTAAGATCTTAATACCAATCAAATCTCCCATTAAAAAATCTGAATTCAGAATTGAAAAAATTATTATTTTCCTAAGGTTACCACAAACATTGTGTAGAAGAATTTGCACTGATTTGCACATTTTTAACTGATTATCTATCTCGTAAGTTTAAACTATTTTATATGTTGTGCTAGGGAATAATTTCGAACCTTACAATATAATTAATTATTTCATCTGATTATATATTTAGTTATTTTTAATTTTCCTCCTTTTCATACGTTATAAAATTTTATGAAATTTTACCAATTTAAAGAAATTACAAAAATTAGATATCTTTTAGAGTCAGGAAAGCGAAAATTGAAGCGTTTTGAAACAGCTTAGGACACATAATTAAATCAATTTATGTACTGAGTAATGCTCAGAAAAAAATTATAACATTTGAAGCAATTTTTTCATGTTTATCCTGAAAAGTATAGTTAAGTCATTTTTTGAAATTTTTTGTTATTATTAAAGCGCAACAATGCAAAATAAAGTCTTTTGCAGTAAATTTATTTTAAAAAATTCTTTTCCATATTTTGAAGACTTTTGGATACTTTAGTGCTTTATAACCTTGATTAATATTAATTAAATTTGTGATAAAAGGAGTCTACACATACACTATGCGGGAACACCTAATTCGGAATTCGACACTTAAATTTTTTTACAGTTATAGAAATACATACTTAAATAACAGTACATTTTTTCTAATATATAAATATTCTTAGCGAAATATTTTCTTGATAGTTGAATATTATTTTACGATGATAATCATATTCTTAATCTTTCTTCACCGGTTTTTAGGTTAGGTATGTAACCTTTTTGACAGAAATATTATGGAAATTTCTTAATCTTACATGCTATTGATTAAAACTTTTTTTTAATGCCGTCCTTTAGTGAAGTTTATTGTTCTAATTTTAAAAAGTCTGTTTTGATTGGCTATTGCAAGCCAGATAAGCACTGCACCATACTAGGAAACATGGCAGGCAACTTGAAGCAGGTGCACTTTTTTGGAGAACCTAAAATTGATTTTTTAATTAATCCCAATATAATTTTGGCTATATATATAATATATAAACCAACATTTTGAACTACATGCTCTATAGTTTCCTGCAAAAAAATCGCTCATCCTATTCTCCGAATACAGAGATGGATTTTGGTGCGCCACATTAGGCGCCGCGCCCCTACTCGGCAAACTTTGATTTCACAAATTCCAACCCATTCAGATAGTTTTGAACTCATTTGACTCGGACAATAAATCGGTCAATAAATCGAAGAAAGCGTCTGCCATAAATTGAAGGAAGTATATATTTTTTGACACGTGACGACCTTGCCGTGAGATATGCCATTAAAGTTCTTTATCGGGCCGGTGTGTTGTGGCAGTCGGTTTCTATGGTACCAAGTGACCTGGTCAATCCACCACGTGGTCAGTAACCGGAGTATATAAACTATAAAAGACCCTTTAGACCTTATACATAGGCTCGAGCATTCGAGATTCCCAGCTAGCCAGCTAGCCAGCCAACTAGATTTCCTCCCTTACTCTGATTCGCATTTAAGATCGTACACGTAATGCCAGAAGGAGGTCAACTCACGAGTCTTACCTGTCACGATAATCAACATTCAACATCGGTCCCCTCTGTTTTATTTTCAAGCGCTGACCCGATTAGGTGACTGGATGACGAGGAGGAGGCGATGATAGGAGGCCGAAGAGGGTGCCGAGGATGCCTGAGGCCGTTGTCGATCTAGTCGGACTCGGAGCTCGGTGCCAAAGACGGGCATGGACCATGCTAAGACGCCGCTGATCCCGCAGAAACATCATCAGGAGAGATCTCGTCCTAGGAAGCAGGAACACGCAGCCGATGTGTCCTTGCCCCCGTTGACACCGTTTCCCAATCACCGACCCAGAACAAAAACCACATGGAGCTCTAGCTCTCCTAACCCGCATCCTTTGGGATCTCAAGACTGCTCCCAAAAGAGAAGACCCTACAAGTAAAGATGAATCAGATTAGATTTACGTATATGAGTTTCGACATTTATTTTCTTTATATGAGCGAAGCACTTTAAGGCTCTTCCTTAGGCTTGGTTTTAGTCCGTGTATTACAAAGGACAACTTTTCTCCTGCAATTATTAATTATTTGATTTCATATTGTAACCACATAATTTAAAGGACTAAATATGATGATGCATTAGCAGAAAATTAGCGCCGGTTGAGAGAAATACAAAATTATTACAATATTAAGGAATTGAATTTTAATAGGCTGCATTAGGTTCATTACATAACGAAGAGATGATTAAGAAAAATATAGAAGAAAATAGGTTGATCCGTTCAATTTCTGTTGAGAGTTTTGTTAATTTTGCATTCACTTTGGGATTATACTTATTATTGACAATATTAACCGATTTTCCTAATTTTTTTTATTCCTTTTTACATTATATCAGGAAACTGATTCAGGTAAGTAAAATGTAATTGAGCCATGTTTTGCATAATTTTAGAGATTGTAATAGGTGATCATTATCGTCGGGTGATTTAGTTTGATCTTTATCGAAAGACAAAAGCAAATGCAAGGAAATAAGAAATAGGGCCCGTACACATAAAGAATGTGATCGAAATGTTTTCGCAAGAAAATATACTTTTTTTCTCTCTTCTCTGATTCTACAATCAAAATGCTGAAGAAAGATGCTGTGTCAAGGATTAGAAATGGTTGAATCGGAAAAGTATGGAATTGCAAGTAATTTTATTTTCGACATTTACGCCTGAAGAGAATATAATTACACAATACACAAATTCAATTCAAATTTAAATAGAAGTTAATTGAATTAAAATTTAACCCAATTTTGCAATTCAAATTTCAGGGAGGGATTTCAATCACCAGTCTCTTTTTCCCCAACGCAGATTTCGTTCTCCATTATTTTATATTTGTTTTATACCATTTTTGTCTCATTGAATGGGCACAATTTCAATTATTATTATTTTTTACAATAATATTATGTTTTGGAGAAAATTTTACCTGTAAACAGTTTTACATATGTTTATTTTCAGTCGGGTGGATCAAACAATTCTAGATATCTAAATTTTTATTAAATTACAAAAATTATGGTCTAGCATAAAAATTGATCATTAAAGTCCCATTAAAGGATCATTAAATTTCTTAGAAATGATATAAATCTATCCGAAGTATATGCTGAATATTTGAAATCTTTGCGAGATATTTGACATCTTTGGAAAATTATAGAAGTCTTTGTGCAATTTTTTAAAATTGACCCGAAATCGTTGCGAAACCATCCGAATTTTTGTGAACTCTTCAGAAAATTATAAAAATCTTTTTAAAATGTTTGAAATATACCTGAAATTTAGAAAAGCTTGTGAAGTGAATATCGGATGCACCGATATTCACAATTTCATAATTTTTCATAAGTTCACAAGTTCATAATTGTAGGAGAAAAGTTGTCCTTTGTAATACATGGACTAAAAATTTAGTCTTAGAAAGCGCCTTAAGCTTCTTTCTCTCAGTTTCGAATTTTTTATCAAAGGTAGGTAGATAACACGCCAAACTCACACAAACCAGACCTTTACATCATCGATTTTTTTCTTGAAAGAGGTCGAAGAAGTTAATTTTTTAAAACTCTTTATTGTCTAGCTTCTTCCTACCAGTTTTCAAATTTTTATTAAAGAAAAGGAAGGATGATTTATTTAAAAGGATGGGCAACTAACTGATCTATCTGGTTATCTGTTTTGAATTTGTAATTTAAAAAACTGCAAGCCCTGTTAATGAGAGATTTTTTAAACCAATTTCAGAGTCCTGCATATAGGGGCGACGCCTCTTATGCATGCTTGCCAACAAGCGGACAGACCAAGGGTTTTGAAACTCCTGAAAGATCAGAGTGACACCATCGGATATCGAGATCGTACCCTAAGAAGTGCTCTCCACTACTGCATGGACGCCGGAACTGGCGGTGCCGTTGCGTCGGCGGCACCGGAACTGGTTAACCAACCTGATGCTGAAGGACATACGCCCTTACATCTGGCTGTAATTGCCGGTGACACGCAATTGGTAGCCATCCTCTTAGCGAATGGTGCTGATGTCAATGCCAAAGACCTGGAGTGCCACAGTGTTCTTCACTGGGCAACTGGTATGTTCATTATTATTTCCTCAACTTTAAACTTTTACTTGGCTATTGCTCTATCGATTCTCAGAAACTTTTCAACGGAGATAGGGCGATAGGCAGAAAGATTGTCCGCCAACAACACGCCGATGTTAATGAGCCTTCTTGGAAGTGGCAACAAAATTTTCTTCGCCTCCGGAACTTATCGTTTTTATTATTTCAAACCTCTTCCTCCTCTAGGAACAGGTCAAAATTTGCATATGGTTGGATTGCAGAAGAGATTTGGTAGTAGTTTTGAAAACTGTCAAAAGAGAATTTGGCGAATTACATTCTCTGACCAGACTAATCTATATGGGACACTATGTTTGAAATAGCCTAATTTCAGAATTAATGTGTTCCCAAGTGCCTTTAAATTTTCTGAGCTTGTACTCATATATGATAGTACATCACCACAAATTTATAGATATTTACTAACAGCCCTTTCCGAACTACAATAAGGGCTGAAACTTTCATCTCCAGGGAAAAACAGGTATTGGCAAATACACGCAGAAAAATGTGTGCTTATACTTAACGTCTTGATATTTAGGGTTAATATATTCAATGGAAACTACACTTTTATCAATTAAATTTCTCTGTCCAAACAATTTACAGCGTTATCATCAGTATCCTATGAAAACATATTCATAATCATAATTTTTTCACAATTTCACATCTTTACGTACGACATGAAACGCTGACTATAAGCTTCATCGAATGAACTTTCTAAATTTAAATCAGTTAACATTTTTACTAATCTTAATCAGTGACTCAATTCTAGCTATGAAACAGTTATTTTTTCCAAACATATCCTAAGAATATTCATCAAGTGGCCTGTAGAGGTATGGCGTTTTGCTGCACTCGGACAATGACGTTAACATCTTGGATGTTTCACTCGAACATCTTGGATGTTTCACTTTAACATCTCGAAAGTTTTTAATTTAAAATATAAATATTTTTGGGCCTAATATCTCGAACGAATGGCAGATATTAGGCGCTAATATTGGTATTTTCCGCGATTCTATATCTTATACTTTAAACATCTACATTTGAACAACCATTTTTTCCGTCTGGTCATAACTTCCTTTCTACAAATGCCAATTCGAATTCTGTGAATTGGTAAATTGTTTATATCATTTATTCATATAAATAGTTTTAACTATATTGCCTGTTGATTTTTATATTTCAAAAGTCATTAATAAATATGGTAATCCATCAGTTTTCTCCCGAGATTATATAGGTATAAAATTCTTGAACATTTATTCTAATTAGGAAACGTTAACAAATTATGTAACATTAAATAGAAGGGGAGAGGGCTGATTTCTGATACACAGGTCTCGAACTCAATTCAGAGGTAAAAAATAGTGTAAATAGTGTCACAAGTTAAATAAAATAGTGTCATTACATTTTTCCTCCTGGTTTTCAACTTCAATGCGAACCGAATTAATAGAATCCAATAATAAAATCTAACTATTTTTGGTTGAAAGTTCTTTCATTTCAGTTTAAAAGCCTACTATTAAATGACTGTTTAAGAATTCATATTTTTTGGTTGAAAATATTATTGTTTGCTTCAAAATCTAATTCATTTGTTAAAAAGTCCTCTTTTTTGGTTGAATATTTAACTGCTCGTTGAGAATTTATCCTTTTGGGATAAAAATTCAACAATTACAATTTTTTTATTTTCTGACTAAAAATATATATATTTTTTTAAATTCATCTCTTTCTGTAAAAGTTTCATCTTTTTTTGGTTAAAAAAGCAACTCTCTCATTAAAAATCATTATTTTTAGGTTTACAATGCAACTGTTTGGCCATTAATCTGTTTTGGTGAGGAATTAATTTTTTGTTAAAAAAACACATTTTATGGTAGAAAATTCAACTATTTGATGAAAAAATTACGTATTTTGTTGAAAATTCGTCTTTTGTTGAAAGTTCGTCTTTTTGGGTTGAAAACAATTTTTTAGTTAAAAATAAAGGATTTTCTTGAAATATCAACTGTTTTATTGAAAATTCGTCGTTTTGACTTTAAAATTCAACAGCTTGATTGAAAACATTTTCTTTGTTAACCAACACATTTTTTGTTAATTTATACCTCTTTCTGTAGAAATTTCATCTTTCTTTGGTTAGAAATCAAGTATCTTGTTAAAAATGTATTTTTTTAGATTGAAAATTCAACTCGTTGGTTAAAAGCTGAACTACGTTCTAAAAATTTAACTTTTTTGGTTTGAAGATTTATAAATGTAGTTGAAAATTCGCTTTTTTCTGTTAAAAATAAATTTTTTAAACTGAAAACTTAAAAACGTATGGAAAATTTAATTGATTAGTTGCAAATCAACCTTTTTGTTGAAACTTCAAATTCTTGGTTTAAAAAACAACTGCATTATAGAAAATGCCTCTTTTTGGCTCTTTGGCGTCTTTTTGCCAGAAATTTAATCATATCTTGTTTAAAAACATCTCTTTTGTTGGAAAGTTAATCTGCTTTGGTTAAAAATGAAACTGTTTGGATGAAAATAAAAAGTAAACTGATTTCTCTAGAGAAAAGGTAAGAAATTGACACATAATGCTCAGTGCGCACAATATTAAAAAAATATTAATAGGATAATATTTTTCTTCAATGCTGACCGAAATTTTAACTAAAATTTAAAAAAATATTGTATAAAAAGTAATATTTCGAAAAAAAATTTTTACCACAGTGTTTATTTAATGTCTTTTCAAAAAATGTTATGGAACATACCCATTTCCGATAAAAATGTTGGTTATCTAGTTCTGTCCTGAAAACCCTAATTTTTCATTGAGAATCCATCTTGTTTAGTGAAAAATTTAACTACTTTGTTTAAAATTCATATTTTTGATTTAAAAATAATAATTTTAGTTAAAAATTTATCTTTCAGCTTGAAAGTTCATCTTTCTCTGCAGAAAATTAATCTTCTTGGTTCAAAATTCCTCTTTTTGGTTTAACATTCAACTATTTCGTTAAAAATTCCTCTGTTTTGTGTTAAATTCAATATTTTTACATAAAATATTAGTCATTTGAAGCTTTTAATGTAGAATATAATATCCCTCACAGCAATAGGATATACCGGGATATCATGTTTTATCCCATTTATCTCCCAAGTTGTCCCAGGGATATTCCAGGGATAACCTGTCGGATATCCTGCAAAGCAAAAATTGGGATATCCTTAGGTTATCCTAGATATTCCTGAAACGTCCGATGGATATCCTGAATATCCAGATTTCCACCTTACGGGATACCAGACGGGTTATCCCTGGGATATCCTTGCAACAAATTGGGAGATAAATAGGATCAAATGGGATATCCCGGTATATCCAATTGCTTTGAGGTATAAATTCCCACAACGTATTTATTTAAAATAATTTATTTCCTGATTTTCGTGAAAAATCCCTTATTTCCGCTGGTTTTAGAGTATTCTGTCCCGTGAAGCCAGTTACTTCCATAAATATGTTTTTGATTTGTAACTAAAAAATTGATTTATCTTTTGGGTTTATTTTTTTTCTAATGTCTTGAATTTCCATTTTATGATTCTTGAAAAATGAATCAAAATCGTGTAAAAAAGAGGGAAAGGTATAAAAATTAGTCAAAATGCTCAATTTTAGGTGTTTCAGAGGATTTTTCATATTTAAGGGAAAACGGGGATTAGGTAAAAAAGAAATGTAGTGATTCCTCCAATTAGGCTTAAGAATAGAAAAGAAGAAATATGGAAATAATGAAAATAGTGCAATTTCCGGGACAGAAAAAACAGAAGAAACAGAAGAAACAGAGAACAGGGAAAATTATTCTTCTCTTGTACTTAAGGGGATTAAAACGAGTCGCGTTTTCGCCAGATCCATAATATGTCTACATAAATACAATGTTTAATATAATACTTTAACGATATAATCTAAAAACATTTATGCTGGAGGAAAAAAGCGATTTTTTCGAAAAATGTTTTTATTGTTGTTTTTGGTTGTAATTGACAATTGAGCGTTCCTTTGCGTTAGTGAAATGCAACACGCCAGCTAACAGTGTATGTCGTGCTGCAGTTATCCGGTCTAGTTTCAAGTCGAATAAAATCTGCAAGGACTGCGTCTACGTCGCTTAAAATAATATATACTATAATATAAAACAATAAGAAAAATTAATAATAATAACTTATAATGATAATTTTTCCTTACCATCAAACTAACATAAAATGATCATTATATTATTATTATTATAAAAAAAACATTCCAGTGTTGAAATGTTGTCACAGGCTTATACTTCCCAACATGTCGAAGGCATTTTTGGTTAGAGTTGGATTTTTTTTTTTTTATTAGATCATTTTTGCACGGGGCTGTCCCGGTATATATCATCAGTCACGGAAGCATTTTTATAATGCAATCAAGTGATCTGATGAGATCAGTTTGCCCAGACATATTGGACAAAGCCTGGTTTTACCCCATCATTGACGGACTGGGTTGCAGTCAAGTACACGATGGGGGGAGCTACAGCTTAAGGTGGGTTCCGAACCACCAGAACCTCGGTAAAGGTACATTGAAAAATTTCTAGAGGTACCGGCTCAGGGATCGAACTCCGGACTTCTGAGGTGAAGTCCGAGTGTCTAACCAACTGAGCCACCGAGGCTCCTTATTATTATTTATTTATTTATTTATTTATTATTATTATAAAAAAAACATTCCAGTGTTGAAATGTCACAGGCTTATACTGCCCAACATGTCGAAGGCATTTTTGGTTAGAGTTGGATTTTTTTTTTATTTGATCAATTTGCACGGGACTGTCCCGGTATATATCATCAGTCACGGACGCATTTTTATAATGCAATCAAGTGATCTGATGAGAGCAGTCTACCCAGACATATTGGACAAAGCCTGGTTTTTACCCCATCATTGACGGACTGGGTTGCAGTCAAGTACACGATGGGGGGACCTACAGCTTAAGGTGGGTTCCGAACCACCAGAACCTCGGTAAAGATACATTGGAAAATTTCTAGAGGTACCGGCTCAGGGATCGAACCCCGGACCTCTGAGGTGAAGTCCGAGTGTTATTATTATTATTATTACACCATTAAGCCATTTCCTTTTCGGGGTAGGCGTGACTCACTCGGTAGGGGAAAGGAGTAGTGTGTGGAAGGGATAAAGATTTTTCAGATTGATCCAAAATTCTCGTGCTATTTAAGTAAATAACACGTTCGTTCCGCAACACTGCTCCGACCCAGGGTGCTGATCAATCTCTCTAGCAATCACCCCAAGCGAAGAATCTCACGAAGTCGTTATGTGAGGGTCCCCACTTGGGTCCCTTAGTGGCCAAGGCCTTTTGTTTCAGGCGTCAATCACTCTACTGACACTCTTTTTATTAATTATTTGCCGCCATACTTTCCTGTCCTGGCATACTTCTCTAGCTTCTTTTATGTCCATGCATTTTGTTATGCAGGCTCTCGTGTTTCTGTGACTTCTTATGTCTCTTCTAACTAGGGTCTCATTCACACATTCTAACCATTCTTTCCACGGTCTACCTCTGGGCACGCTGCCATTTACTTTACCTTGATACACTTGTTTCGTTAGTCGTTCATTTGGCATTCTCTCAACATGTCCGAAACATCTTAACCGGTTTCTGTAATTTATTTTTCTTATAATATTATATTATATTATGTATTACTATAAGCGACGTAGAGGCAGTACTTGCAGATTGTACAGGGGCAAAGGAACGTTCCATTAGCAATTGCAAAAAGCAACAACAAGAAAATTTGTCGAAAAAGTCGCTTTGCTCCTGCAAGGAAAATTCCCATTATATTATGTGGCTTAAATATTACATTAAATAATGCATCCTCGCAGACGCGTTGTGTATGTGGCGAAAACCCGAGTCGTTTTAATCCCTTTAAGTTCAAGAGAAGAATTTTCCCCGTTTTAGATTGATCCAGAGTTCCCGTGTTATTTATTTAAATAACAGGTTCGTTCTGCAAGAACTGCTCCGACCCAGGTTGCTGATCAATCTTCTAGCAATCACCCCAAGTGAAGATCCACACAAAGTCGTCATGTGAGGTTCCCCACTTGGGTCCATTAGTATCGAAGGTCTTTTCTTTTAGGCGTCATTCACTCCAATGACACTGTGTTCATTAATTATTTGCCGCCATACTTTTATGTCCTAGCATACTTCTCTAGTTTCTTTCACATCCATGAATTTTTTCATGCAATCTCTCATGTTTCTGTCGCTTCTTATGTCTCTTCTAACTAGGGTCTCATTCACATTCTAACCATTCTTTCAGCGGTCTGCCTCTGGGCACGCTGCCATTTACTTAACCTTGATACACTTATTTCGTTAGTTTTTCCGCATATTATTCACAAGAATCTTATGTCAATTGCGTTAATTTTACTCTTATCTTATTCTTGATAAGTCCATGTCTCGATACCGTATAGTAAATTTGAAAAATCCCTTAAAACACCTAAAACTGCACATTTTGGCCCAATTTTCACCTTTCCCCCTTTTTACATTCTCATTCCTGAGAATGTAATAGTCCAAATCTTCAATCTCTGGTTTTTAACGGATCTTTACGTTTCGGCACTCACAGAATCCGAAAACCATAAAATTTCATCGGTGTATGTCTGTATGGCTGTATGTCTGTATGTCTGTATGTCTTTATGTCTGTATGTCTGTATGTCTGTATGTATGGTTACCTGAATGTTGTAGTCACGCTCATTTTTGAAGGATTTGTCCAATTGAGTGCGCATTTGATACACTTCTGAAGGTCACCAAAATAAAGGCTAAGTTCGTTAATCAGATATTTCGAACCAAAATTAAAAAACTGAGAGCATTTTCAAAAATTCAAAATTTTTGTTGTTGAAATTTTATAAATTGTTGTCAAAGTTTCTTATAGATGGGTAAAAGACTTGCCAATTATCTAAATAAAATTTTTTATTTTGATAAGAATTAGAAAAGTTATGTACTTATAAAAATTTGAAAATTTTCAAAAAATAGAAAAAATTATTTTTTTTTATAGATCCAAAAATTTCATTCGAAATTTTCAGCAGACACCAAATATATTTCAAAACTATTCTACTATTCTAAAATTCTAAAATTTAAAAAATTATAGCATTTTCAAAATTTTCAATTATTTTCAACTTATAAAAAGTTTTGTCAAAGTTTCTCATAGATGGATCAAAGACTTGCAAATTATTATGTTTAATTTTCATGAAAATTGGAAAAGTTATATACTCTTCGAAAATTTTCAAACAATAGAAAAAATGATTTTTTTCATAAATCCAAAAATTTTATTCAAAATTTTCAGTTGATACCAAATACATTTCAAACTATTCTATCCGAATTTTTCGATTAGCACATAGTTTAAAAAATTATAGCTTTTTCAACATTTTAGACCATTTTTTTTTTAATTTTCAGAAAATGTTGTCAATGTCTCCGATACTTGAAAAAATGCTTGCAAATTATCCAAATGACATTCTTAATTTGGATGAAAATTAAAAACGTTAGTGTATTGTAATCGTCCAAATTTTCGATCTCTGGTTTTTAACGGATCTTTACGTTTTGGCGCGCACAGAGTCCGAAAATTATAAAATTTTGTCGGTTCTGTCTGTCTGTACGTCTGTCTGTCTGTATGTCTGTATGTCTGTATGTCTGTATGTATGGTTACCTGAATGTTTTAGCCACGCTAACTTTTGAAGAATTTGTCCAAACAAGTCCGCATTTGATACACTTCTGAAGGTCCCCAAAATAAAGGCTAAGTTCGTTAATCCGATATTTCGAACCAAAATTAAAAAATTGAGTGCATTTTAAAAATTTTGAAATTTTTATTTTCGAAATTTTATAAATTTTTGTCAAAGTTTCTTATAGATGGGTAGAATACTTGCAAATTATACAAATAAAATTTGTAATTTTGATGAAAATTAGAAAAGTTATATACTTTTCAAAAATTTGAAGTTCTTCAAAAAATAGAAAAAATAATCACTAGATACCAAGTATATTTTTAAACTATTTTAGCCAAATTTTTCGATAAGCCCACATTTAAAAAAATTATAGCCTGTATAATTTAGCAGCAGAGCGCGAAGTGCGCTTATGGCAATGAGAATGTAGATATGGAAAAAATAGTGTCAATTTCAATGCTTTCTTAAATTTTAAATAACTTCCGAAATAGTCAACATTTTTCAATGTTATTCTTGGGCTCATTTTGAAGCTTTTTTCACCATATCACAACAGTTTATGAGTATAAATTGTCAAAAATTTTCTTTTTGAATTGCAAAAACTTAAAGTTGTAACAAAAAAGTTGGAAAAAGTGCAATATTATTTTTAGTAACAAAAATACTTTTGTAAAATATATGAAACATATAATCATGAAGTTTCTATGTAATTTCCTCAAAATATATATTTAACTTTTATTCTGATTTGCCTACAGATAAAATATTCTCAAATTTTTCCAACATTTTTATTACAACTTTAAGTTCTTGTAATTCGAAAAGAAAATTTTCAAAATAGAAAATATAGAAAATTTAAGAAACATTGAAATTAACACTATTTTGCAATATCTACTTAAAAACTAGACAAATTGGCTTCACCCTGGGCTTATTTTATACAGAATTTCGAAAAAAAACAACTTTTTAAAGAGAAATTTGTTTAGCTCTGGTATCATTAAAATTAAGAGAACTTATTTAGTCATAAAAAAGAGGTGGCCTTAAACTTGTGCGCGACAGTGCATATATAAATGAAACCGCAGTTAAAATTGAGTTAAAAATTTATCGTACTAATATTTTTTTAAAGTACCAATCAATTAAAATTTCAATGCATTGTTAAATTTTCATTTCAAAGAAATAAAATTTTAACAAAAAAATAACTAATTTTAACTAAATTTATGAATCTTCAAACCAAAAAATTAAATTTTTAGAAATTAGTTCAACTTTTAACTAAGGGGCTGAATTTTTAATATAAAAACATGAATTTTCAACAAAATACTTGATTTTTAAACAAAACAAAAAAATTAAAATTCTACAGAAAGATATGAATATTGAACGTAATTTTACCACCAAATAGTTGAATTTTTTCCAAAATGTTAAATTTTCCACTCAAAACTGAGAAGTTTTTATAAATAGTTGAATTTTCAACAAAAAACTTCAATTCTTATTCAAAAAAATATAATATTTATTATTTCATCAAAAGATTATATACATTTTTAACTTGAAATCGTTAATTTCATTCCAAAAAAGTTAATTTTGAATCAAGTAGTTGAATTTTTTACCCAAAAAGACGAATTTTTAACAAAAAGTGGAATTTTCAACCCAGAAGTATGACTTTTTAACGAAAGTGTTAATTTTTCCACAAAATAATAAAATTTTAAATAAAGCAATGAAATTGATAAGATAAATTCTCAACCAACAATATATGTGAAAGTACATTTTTCAACAAAGAAGAATAAACCAAACTTAGTTAGATTTTCCTTTTGGCTTCTAGTATTTAATTCAGTTCAGTATCAGAGAATAGAATGTTTTTTGTGGTTGTAGAAACGAAATTTTGGATATCAAAAATCATATGCAAAAAAGTAACGCACATTAGCGTTAACAAACTTAAACGCCTAATGAAAAAAAACACAAAAATTTAGGTTTTCTAAATGGTGATTTTTGTGTTTTTAAAACGATTTCTCTCCAGCTCACTTAAAAAGTATTGTACAGAAAAGAATGGGCTAGAAAAAAATTGATGAAGGACTCAAAATCTAAAAGCAAATGTTAAAAAGTTGGAACCTGGGAATTTTTCAATGTTTGACCTACTTGTTTCTTTCAGATGTATTTTTTTTTATTCGAAATTGTTTTTAACAGATTTATGAAAGACACCTAAAAATGTTAAACACAAAAACGACTAGAAATCTTGCTAGAGAAAAGGTCCTGTTCTTAAAAAGCACTTTAGTTTCTGAACTACTGAACCGCTGTGATCCCTTTAATTGCGAATTTAATATTTTTAATCAAATTTAGATCTGGGACATTATTTCTGAACTTTCCCAATTTTAAAAGTTATATATCCCGATTGCCTTTAAATCTTTGAAGTTTGTTCTAATTCATTCCAAAATATTTTTTATTTTGAAGAAATTTTCCAAAAAACATTTGTCAAAAAGATCGCTTTGCTCCCGCGAGTGAAATCGCCTTTAGATTATGTGATTCAAATATTCCATTAAAGAATGCACCCTCGTAAGCTTATTTTGGATGTGGGTAAAAGCCGAGTCATTTTAAACCCCTTAAAATTTCAACGTCCCTATTTTCCTTGACCTAGGATTCCCCTGACATTTTCCGCTTTTTCTTTCTAACGACCACGAAGCTTCAAACAACCCCTCATCATTTTTGTGAGTTATCAATATTCAAGGCCACGAAATATGTAAATCAACCCAGAAAATATTTGAGAAATACTGACCCCTTTATTCTTATCATCAAGGACAATCAAGTAAGAACAATTAAAGTCAATAACGAAGGGCAAATGGACATTAAAAACATTGTCATGAATTTCGAAACAAGTTACAATTAAGAGTTAGGGGCACTTTATCTTCTTCTGGAATCTTAGGAGGAAGACTATAGTTTTGAGAAAGGAATACTGGTCAAGGAAGGTCAGTGGGTCAGTAAAGTGACGTAATTCCGGGTCTTTATCGCTCACGCAATTGGATACTGTCCAGATTTTCCGTGAGATTGACCACAGGCGTCCTTGTTGCAAACGTACAGCCAATGCATTAAGGGTCTAATAATAATTTATTAGAGCTTAACTTAACTGTTCATTTTCTGAACCTTTTTCAGTTCAAGATAAGCTAATTTTACAATAAATTATATAAGAAGTCTTGTATGCTTTTTTCAAAGATTCAATTGTTTTTTACAGAAAATTAAAAAAGATTTTGGTTGACATATCAACTATTACACTTTTCTTGGAGAATTGAATTTTTTTTATTGAAAATGCAACTAGTTGGTTGGAAATTGAAGTCCTTTGATGAAAATTCTTGGTTTGTTTGTTTGTAGATTCATAGTTTTACTTCAAAATTAATCTTTTTTTTTATTGAAAATGCAACTACCTGATTTAGAGTTTAACTACTTCGTTAAAAATTCAATTTTTTTCATGAACATTCATAATTTTAGTTAAAAATTCATCTCTTTTGTTGAAAATTTAACTATTTTTATGAAAATTCGTTGTTTATTTTTATTTGGAAAAAATTGTAATCTTTTTTCAGAAATTTATTATTTTTCTTCGGATATTTATTTGTTTAAATGAAAATTTACCAGTTTTAAATTAAATGCAACTATTTCAATAAAATGCATACATTTTGTTGAAAATTCATATTTTTGGGTTGAAAATTAATCTTCTTGATTGTAAATTCACATTTTTGGTTGAAAAGGTCTCTACTTGTTTGAAAGCAGAATTTTTATTAAGAAATTTTTCGTTTCGTTTGGAGATTTATCACTTTAGTTCAAAAATTATCTCTGTGTTTTCAAACTCTAATCATTTTGTTAAATTTTTTATAGTTCAAAATTAATTTTTGTACTGAATATTTAACGGTACCAATTGAAGATTCATAATTTTAGTTTAAAGTCCAACTATTTTTGGTTCAAAAGTCTACTATTATATTGTTGGTTGAGAATGCATCTTTTTGCAAAAAAATGGCATTATTTGGTTCCAAATTTTATAATTTCGTTGAAAAGTTTAATATTTCGTTATAAGGGCGCATCTATCTTAATTGAAAATTTTTTTTGTTGAAAATTTAACCACTTGATTAATTTTTGTAAAATTTTATTAATTGGTTTAAAATGATCTTATTTTCTTTAAAAATCAAGAATTTTCTATAAATAATTAATAAACAATATAAAAAAAATTAATAAATTGGCGTTTTTATCTTGAAAGTTCACTCTTCGGTTAAAGGCTCATTGTTTGAATTGAAAATTCATCTTTTTTGTTGAATTTTGTGAAAATCTATTATTATATTTTTCGTGGATAATTCATCTTTCATGGTTGAAAATTTAATTATTTTGTTAAAAAACCAACAATTTGGTAAAAAATTAATACTTTTTGGTTAAAATTCAACTGTTTAGTAGAAAATTGGCCTTTTTAGCTTCAAAATTAATTTTTCTGGTTAAGAGTTCATCGTTTTAATTAATAATACATCTCTGGTTGAAAATTAATCTTTTTTTTACATTTTTTGTTGGTTGAGAATAAATTTTTTACTGAAACTTTAACTATACCATTTCAAGATTCATAAGTTTAATTGAAAATCCAACAATCTTTAGTTTAAAAATCTACTATTATATTTTTGGTTAAGAATTCACGTTAACTGCTAACAAAATTCAGCATTTGGTTCCCAATTTTATAATTTGGTTGAAAATGTAACTGCTACATTTTTCGTTGAAATTAATCTTTTGTAAATGAAAATTTGAGTATAAAAGTGATCTTTTTTAAATTAATCTGTTTTAGTTCAAAATCAACTATTTGTTGAAAATTCAACGTTTTATAAAATAGAACTAGTGAAAACTATATAGAAATACGTTCTGAATGGCAAATAAATTAATTTCCAGATCCATATAGATTTGTAGCGCAATATAAAAGAGTTGGAATTTTTCCCCCACATTTAAACTCGACATTGTGTAAACATATAAAATATTATGCCGATCATGAATAACCTACGACATTCAATAAAAATTATAACAATCGTCACTCATCAGATATTGTTAATAAAGTTGTATAAAAATTAATTTTTGATCTTAAGTTGATAATCAGAATGATATGCAAGGGTTTGATATCCAAGAGCTTACTGTAAATTTAGATGGTTTATCAATAAGCTTTAAAATTCATCAAGTACTTTTAAAATTGTTAAATAAAATAATTAATTGAATGAATATCAACACCGGATCTGATTTTCAACAGGGCAAATGGAATCGAGCGACTTAATTTTTGATCAACCAGCTTTTGGTTTCAATTTTGGTTACATTTAATATATAATAAATAGGTTTGATTAAATTAAATTCCAACTCAGATTGTGAATTACGATAGATTTAAATTTGAAAGACCTTTCCCAAATTCTAAAAATATTGATATTTGTTTAAACTATTTTTGTTTTAGTGTGTGGAGAAGCGGAGTGTGTTAGATTAGTGCTAGCAGCAGGAGCAAGACCATCGACTCCAGATTTAAGGGGTGGATCTCCTTTGCATTATGCTGCTCAATGTTGTGGAGCTGCAGCAACTGCTGAGTTGTCAGTACCGAAAAAAGTGGGCCTGAAGGTATTATTAATTATGCAATGCATCCTATTTCGCAGAAGAAATTCCAACCAACTTTAAAAATTAAATATTTATACGCAGATCCTTTATTTCAGAAACTAATTATGAATTTAAAAATTCAATCCTCGAAAGTGTCCTCAATAATAAATTTAAGACTGAATGGAATCCGTATTCTAACCGACTTTACCCCATATAACTTGGTCGGCCTTCTCACACACACCAGCCACTCAGAGAATATCCTCTTGTGACAAAAGGACATTTCTTGACGCAAATGGAATTTCTTTTTAAATTTAAGGTTGAGAGGATTTTCATTTGTCTCAACAGGAATCCTTTTGCAGCACTAACGTTCCTTATGCGACTAACTTCACCTAATCTTGCAGCCAAATAATTCTATTTGCGTAAAAAATATATTCACGTCGTTAAAAAAAATAGGAAAGAAGACGATGCTTTTGTTTGAATACAACTTTTTCTCTGAGTGAACCGACTTTACCCCACACCTCAGCCAACTTTACCGCCTTACTTAGCTGACCTTATCATGTACTCCAACCGACTTTATCCCGTACCGTGCCCGACTGTACCCCGTATCCTAAATGAATTTAAACCGTACTTGAGCCGAATTTTTTCAGGACTCTAGATGACTTATTCCGTACTCTAACGGACTTTACCCCGTAACCTAGTCGACTTTACCCCGTTACTCAGCTGCTCCTATTACGTATCCCAACCGGCATTCCCCTTGTACCCTACCCGACTTTATCCCATACCTTAGCTGATTTTTTTCCCATACCCGAAGTGACTTTACCCCGTACTGTAGCGGATCTTACCCCGATACTTAGCTGACCTTATCGCGTACCCCAACCGATTTTACCACGTACCCTATCCGACTTTTCCCCGCACCCTTAACCGATCTTAGGGGCCGTCCATAAACAACATAACCAATTTGAGGAGGGAGGGGCTCATGGTAAAAAATAAGGTTGATAACAGGGGGGAGGGGTCAGTAGAAGTAACATTAAGAAACATAAATAACATTTAGTACGTTTCCTAATGAACAATTTAAAAGAATTTTTTTCTTTTTTTTTTGAGGAATATACCCTTTCTCCGATTTTTCTCCCTTTTCGCTTAAATACGAACTGAATTAATAAAACCCAACAAGAAAAATCAACAACTCTATCAAAGAAAAAGTATTTTTTACGCAAGCAGAATTATTTGGCTGCAAGATTAAGTGAAGTTAGTAGTACAAGGAAAATTTTTGCTACAAAAGGATTTCTGTTGAAACAAATGAAAATCCTTTCAACCTTAAATTTAAGAGGAAATTCCATTTACGCCAGAACGTTCCTTTAGTTACACGGGGACATTTCTCTGAGTGAATTTTGGTAAAAAAGTGTACTATTATGCTTTTGGTTCAGAAGTTGTCTCATTTGGACATAAATTGTAATATTTCGTTGAAAATTTCTTTATTTTGTTGAAAATGTGACTATTATCTTAAAAAGGTAATCTTCTGAGGTAAAGGTACGAGGGTAGTTCAATAAGTCCTTAGAATGACCAACATATGGCGCGCGAATCGCTCCAAATTATCTATTTTCAGTCAGTACTACTCCCGACTAGATATATGGTGCAGTCACAGTCCACATCTTCTGAGTTTACGTGTTTTTATAACCAATTGAAAAAAAAATTGTTCGTTAAGAAAAATGG
>NC_046665.1:106236045-106253072 GCF_010883055.1 Belonocnema kinseyi | reverse complement strand
TATAGAGCTCCAAGGAGATTATGTTGAAAAATTAAAAAAAATTTACCCAAAAAAAATTGTTTTTATACTTCATTCTAAGGACTTATTGAACTACCCTCGTAGGATATCTAAGGTTGAAATATATTGTTGAAAAGTTGTTTTTTATAATTTTTTAGCTAACAATGTAACTATTCCATTTTTGTTTATAAATTGACATTTTTTATTTAAAATTGATCTTATATAGTTAAAAATGCATCCTTTTTCATTAAAAATGAAAACGTTTGGGTCTACGTTTATCTTTTTTGATTAAAGATCCAACAATTTGGTAGAAAATTAAACTATTCGGTCGAAAATAAAATTTTTGATTATAAATTAAAATATTTTTATGAAAACTTAACTGTTTGATAGAAAATTAATCTTTTTCTTGAAAAATCATAATTTTGTTTTGAAAATTCAACCGATTTGCTGGTAATTCGTACTTCAGTTGAAAATGTAACTGATTTGTTAAAAGTTAACTTTTTTGTTTAAGAATTAATTTTTTTAACTAGCAATGTAAGTTTTCCTTTTTTGTGTGAAAATGAACTTTTTTGTAACAAATATATATATTTCGTTTAAATTTAACTACATGGTTAAAAAAATAAACTATTTTCATTCAACATTTAACTTTTTATTCGAAATTTTTTTTCTTTCTAGAAAAATCATATTTTTGTGTTGTTATTTTTAGCAATCGTTTCATAGAGAATTTGTTATTTTGACTAAAAAATTCAACAACTTTTTGGTAAGAACTCTTTTGTTAAAAATTATTTTTTTTGAAGATTTATTATTTTAATTAAACATTCAACCCTTTGGCTCAAAAAATCACAAATATGCTGAAAATTAATTTTTTTTCTTGAGAATTTATTTTTTTAGTGAACAATGTAATAATTTCATTTTTGGTTGAAAATTTATAGTTTTATTGGAAATTGATTTTTTCCAGTAGAAGATTAATGTAATTTGTTAAAAATTCGTCTTCTTTTTATCGAAAATTAATCTTCTTGGTTGTCTGCATTAATCCGGTTCGGCTGAGGATTCTACAATTTGGTACAAAAATAAACTATTCAGATAAAAAAGATACTTTTTCTTACAAAAATCATATTTTCGGGTATAAAATGAAACCACTTTGTAGATAATTTGTTCTTTTGGTTTTAGAATTTAACAATATTATTAAGAATTTATTTATTTTCTTGAAAATTCGTGTTTTTTGGTGGAAAACTAATTTTCTTGTTGAAAAACTAATCTTTTTGGTTGAAATATTAATTGTTTGGTTAAAAAAGCACCTTTTTATTTAAAAATTGAACTACTTAGTATATACTTTTGGTTCAAATTTAACTATTTAGTTGAAAATTAAACTTTTTGATAGAATATTTTTTTTATAAAATCTTATTTTTGGGTTGAAAATGTAACCGTCATGTAGATAATTTGTCCGTTTGGCTACAATATTCAACAACTTCATTTAAAATTATAGGATTTTGTCGGAAATTCGTGTTTTTTGGTAGAACATTATTCTTCTTGGTGGAAAATTAATTTTTTTGGTTGATGTTAGAACCGGACATATATATGGGAAGTGTGAACTCAGTAATAAGACGTTAGATTCGATTGACTTCAGGTTTATTGATACAAACTGCGAACTCTTCAATAAACGATCCGAACGGTAAGGGTACTCACCAGCGATTAGCTAGCACGTAGGCCCACAAGAATATAGTCAGATCATTTGCCATTAGGTGGCGCTGCGTGAATCAACCGCGTATCGATTTCAAATATAAATCACATTCCAATACTTCCCCTCGAAACGTGGATGATTATTTAACGGAATTTAAGCTTCCCAATCCGAGAAGCCTTACAAATTCTCGATGCTTTGGTCCAGGTAGTCCTTTCGTCATCACGCCAACAATCATGTCGCCCGTGTGAAAAAATTTCGTGGCAGTCTTATTTAGAGAGATCAGCTGGCTAGACCCCATCTAGACCGTCTACTTAAGACGGTCTGACAGGGTGCTGGCCTTGGCCCTCTTAAACGGACTCGATTGCAAAAATTTCAAAGATTCATCGAAGCGGTCTGGCTGGACCCCTCAGGCGGTCTCGGTTGAAAATAGAAAGTGCTATCGTGACAGTGTATGGTGTAATCCTCAGCAGACAGAAATGATTGGGAAAACCTAAAAGAATATTAAAGTTTGCAGGAAAGTTTTGTGTTGAAGTCAGATTGACACATGTCTAGGTTTGTATACACACTGTTTTTTTGATAATTGTTGAGCAATATAATATCCACTTATATGAGTTGAGATTAATTGATTCTTTCTCAAATTGCAACCTAACCTACAAAAGACCAGTGAGGAAGATTTTATATATGTCTTTACATCGTACTGAATATATTTCTAGCCACATTTTTAATAAAAACGAAGATGGACAATAATGATTTGAGAAAAATGTTATGTTGTGTTAATTGTCGCCTATCCCTCTGCGTCCGTAGGATTGCCATACTTATGACCAATGTCGTGAATTGTCTGCTATTTTGTTATCAACACAGCAGTCAAAATATCCTGCTTTGAAATCAACCAACACAATAAGGAAAGAATTCATGTAATAATATTTAAAACTTGATAAAAAATCGATATTGATCAATGATTTTGTAGGTTATGTTAATTGTCGCGCATCACTCGGCTTGAACTTAAAGTAAACTATATTTATTTTCAACAAAAAAACGAATAAATGATAAATCTTGAACTGAAATATTTCAATTTAATCCTTGCTTGCCATGCATCTATAGAATAACATACTTGCCACACCGGGATAAGTTTTTACCCCAGTGACGAAAACTGTCATAAAAAATAAACTACTGAATATTTTAATTTGAATTTTTTTTTAGAGCATATTGAAATTCTAATTTAAAAGGTAGTGTACTACCTGTGAAGTTCTGATACTTTATTCCCTCCTCTTTCTGTACGGTCCAATCTAGACCATCGCGTGGTAAAAGCGTTACACGTCTGGCCAGCGTCTGATCAGCTCGTCTATTCTGGACGAGCTGATCAGCGGCTGGACAGCGCCGTCTAATCTAGTCCATCTCATGGTTTAGGCGTTACACTTCTGGCCAGCGGCGCTATTAGACCATCTGTCCAGCGTCTGACCAGACACAAGACGGTCTGGCCAGCGCCCGGAAGTTTTCCACACGGGCGTTGGTAGAAACGTGTTAAAGCTTTAAAAGCTCTTTCCTCAGCGCATCACAAACAAAATGATGTCTCACGTCGATGTGTTTGCTCCTAGCGTGAAATATTGGATTCTCGGCTAGGCGTTGGGCTCCCATGTTGTCGTTGAACGTTTTAATATCGGCGAGATCGCCGAATCCCAATTCTGTTACAAATCCCAGGAGGTGAATAGCTTCTTTGGTAGCTTCTGCTAAAGCCATGTATTCGGCCTCTGTGGAAGATAAAGCTACTGTCCTCTGCTGCGACGAATCCCAGGATATTGTTCCATTGCTCAGCGAAAATATATATCCTGTATATGATCGTCTGTCCACCAAACAGTTAGCTCAGTCTGCGTCGACGTATCCTTCCAATGGCTTTTTCGATGGGCTGAATGTAAGTCCCAATTCCATCGTACCTTTCAAATAACGCAGAACACGTTTAGCTGCTGTCCAGTGAATGTGTACAAAGCAGGTATTAAACTGACTTAACGCGCTCACAACGTGAGTGATGTCAGGCCTCGTGGCCACAGACAGGTACATCAGAGCACCTACCAGTTCACGATACGGAAGTTTCTTTTCCTCCGTTGTAGATTCATTTTCTGGTTTCGTCAGTTTCACGTTGATATCCATGGGAGTTGATACCGGCTTTGACTCAGCCATTCCAAATCGATCCAATAATTCCTTCACGTATCCACTCTGGTGCATGGCGATTGTGTTGTTTTCTCGTGAGAATTCAATTCCCAAACAGTATTCTGGTTCTCCGAGATCTCTAATTTCGAACTCTTTCGAAAGAGCTTCCTTCAACTTCGCTATTTTTCTCAAATTCCGAGAAACGACTAGGATGTCGTCTACGTAGATAGCGATGAATAATGCGCCTTCCCCTTGACCCAAGTAGTACATGCATGGGTCTGCGTTTGACAGAGTTGCTCCAAATCTTGTCAAAACTTCGTCTAATTTGACGTGCCAACTCTTTCCGGCCTGTCGAAGGCCGTATAAAGATTTCATCAAAAGACAAACCTTATCTCCTGTTTCCAAATTCTTTAGCATACTTTTTGCTTTTATTCCGATCTTGCTGGTGTTGCTTTCTGTTTGAAGGATAATTTCCAGAGCTTCACCAAGGAAATTCGGAGTCTCCATATACACTTCCTCTTCAATCACACCATTCAAGTACGCAGTTGTGACGTCGAATTGTCTGATTGACATTCCAGGTTCAGCTGCAAGTGATACCACCAGTCGAATGGATCCTAGACGAGCTACTGGAGCGAATGTTTGGTTGAAATGGATTCCCGGACGTTGAGCGAAACCCCGCGCTATTATTCGCGCTTTTCTTCTCTCCAAAGTTCCATCCGGGTTGTATTTATTTCTCAATACCATACGGCTGCCGATAACTTCGCGATCATCCGGACGCTCTACAAGTTCCCAAGTGTCGTTTTTGATGATCGATTTTACTTCGGCTGCCATGGCACGATACCATTCTTCTGCGTCGGGACCAGTCGTTGCCTGCTTCGAAGGTACCTCAGCTAGATGAGCTTCGTCCGGTTCTACGTTCTGAGCCTCATCACGTCGTTCCTGATACTGCTTCCGCGGTCTTACTCTCATTCCGGTAAAGATTTTTTTCGGCCTTCCTGGATACCTTTTGGGTGGTTCTACGATTTCTCGGCCTCACTTTCTGCTACGTCCTCGTTCCTATCTTCCTCGACGTTCTCGTCCTGATCTTCCTCTGGCACAGGAGCAGGAACCTCGTTTTGATTTAGAGGCTGTATCGCGACTTCGCATTCTCTTACTTCAGGATGTAGAATCTCCACGTTGACTTCTTGACCATCAGGATTTTCAGAGATAAATTCTTCATAGATGTCTTAAGTAGGTTTCCTAGAGTTCTCAAGAAATGTAACATCTCGTGTTACTTGCACAATATTTTCTTCAGGAATCCAGACTCTATAACTCTTTGATTTGTCGTCGTAGCCGGGAAAAATTCCCTTCTTACCACGTTCTTCGACTTTCGATTTTCCTGGGGATCTGTCCAAGCTTACGACATTACATCTGAACTCCCTAAAGTAGCTGACGTTCGGTGTTCTTCCGTTCCATACTTCGTAAGGTATTCGTCCATCCAGGCTCTTCGTTGGACACCTGTACCTGATGTAGTTTGCCGTTGAGACAGCTTCAGCCCAAGAAGAAGGTGGGAGGCCGGACTGAATCAGAAGGCACCTCGCCATTTCCACGAGAGTTCTGTTCCTCCTCTCGGCTGTTCCATTCTGCTCTGGATTATACGCGATAGATAACCTTCGTTGAATAACCTTCTTCTTTAAAAAATCATCGAACTCGTTGCTCAAATATTCTTTCCCGTTATCGGATTGAAGGAATTTCATCTTTTTTTTCCTTTTGGTTTTTCACGAGAGCCTTAAAATCCTTAAAAACTTTGAAAGCCTCGCTCTTTTTCCTGAGAAATCGTACCTCGCACCAGCGCGAGTAATCGTCGATGAACGTGACGAAGTATTTCGCCTTGTTGTTCGATTCCACTTGCATAGGACTGCAAAGATCGGAGTGTATTATTTCCAGCGAGCTCGTCTTTCTTTCCGATTTCTTTGGAAAAGGAGTTCTAAACATTTTTCCACGAAGACAAATTTCACATTCAAATTTGTCCTTGCATTTCCCGAGATTTATTCCGATCAATGATTTTTCGCGCTCACCTTTTCGAAGATCCTGCAAATTCAGGTGGCCCATACGCCGATGCCATACTTCCAATTCTGTGTAGGATTTTGAAGAAGCGTTCGTTGGTTCACTAATTATTTTGCACTCGTGTTCATTGTTCTCGCGCACGAAATAGAGATCGCCGACCCAATCAGCGATTAACTTCATATCACCGTCGTTTCCGATAACAGTCGCGCGATATTTTGTAAATGTTACTTCACAATTTTTGTTGGTTATTTTCGCGACAGACATTACATTCGCGTGGAGGTCTTGAACTTGGAGCACGTTGTTCAAACTGACATTTTTCTTCCTACCGTCGACGTTTGCTGAAAATAAAACAGTTCCTTTAGCAACAATTTCCGTCGAGGAATTGCATGCAAGATTCAATCTTCCACACCTCGTATCGTGTATTTCCGAAAATGCGTGTGATTCCTTGCATATGTGCGACGTTGCGCCACTGTCAAGACACCAAGATTTCCCGAGAGTTTCACTTTCCACCCGTAGCGCCTTTTGAACGTTGGATTCGGAGAAATTTTCAATCGCGCACAGCCCCACGTCTTCGGAATTCTTCGCTTATTGTCGGGAGGTATCGCGTTTCTTGACTTTGCAGTCTGCGGCCATATGCCCCCGTTCCCCGCACCGAAGACAGCGAAATTTGAATTCCCCGACACCTTTATTTCCAGACTCCCGATTTCCCGTCTTATTTTTGTTCGGATTCCAGCTTTTCTTTGCAAGCATCGCGTTTTGCATTACACCACGTGTTTCGTTTTTCCGAGCATCACTTTCCTCGATGATTTTCACACTAACCACTTCCGGTGTGGGCAATTCGTCGCGAGACTCAATAGCGCACCTAAAATTTTCGAATGAAGGTGGCAAGCTATATAAAAGCATAACTGAAAGTAAATCGGGATCAATTTCCACGCCCATTTAGTTTAATTTATCAATTACGTCGAACATTTTCCCCACATGGTCGCGCACATCTTCGCCATCTTCCATTCTCGAGAGTGTAAGTTGCTTCAAAAGAGTGGCTTTGCGTGCTGGCCCTTTTGATTGGTAAATACCCTGCAACTTCAACCACATTTCGCGAGAAGTTACACAACCCTTAACTTGCTTCAATTCGGAGGGATTGATGGACAAGAGAAGGTCGGACTTAGCTTTATTGTCGTTTTTCGACTACTCAATCACTCGGGCTGGTGCGACGGCGTCACCAGCAGTAGCTTCCGGTTTCACATTTTCCCCACTCACATATCCCCAGGCATCGTTTTTCACAAGTAACGCTTCCATCTGCATTTTCCACGTGTCGTAGTTCTCTTTGTTAAGAGTCTCGATACGAGCAAAGTTTGACGCACTCATTTTGCTCCACGATTCACTACAAGGGACGCTAACCTCCAAAAAATCGTTGATCAAACTTTTCACGTTTTATCACCACACTATCACATTCCAAAGTTCTGGGCCCATAACCTGTTAGAACCGGACATATATATGGGAAGTGTGAACTCAGTAATAAGACGTTAGATCCGATTGACTTCAGGTTTATTGATACAAACTGCGAACTCTTCAATAAACGATCCGAACGGTAAAGGTACTCACAAGCGATTAGCTGGCACGTAGGGCCACTAGAATATAGTCAGATCATTTGCCATTAGGTGGCGCTGCGTAAATCAACCGCGTATCGATTTCAAATATAAATTACATTCCAATAGTTGAAACTTCAACTACTCAATTTAAAAAAAAAATTAATCTTCGAGGTTAAAAAATCATCCTTTCGGATGAACTCTTTCTATACAAATTATTTCTTTTTTGAAGATTCATCATTTTAATTGAAAATTGATCTATTTGGTTGAAAATATAACTAATTTGTCGAAAATTTGTTTTTTTTTTCTTCAGAATTCCTTTTTTTCAATTACCAATGTAATTATTATTTTTTTAGTTGATTTTTTCCTAGTAGAAGATTCAGGTAATTTATTCAAAATTCTTTTTTTCTATCGAAAATTAATCTTCTCGGTTGTCTAAATTAAACTGGTTTGGTTGATAATTCTACAGTTTGGTATAAAATTAAACTATTCATATACAAATTAACTTTTTTCTTAACAAATCATATCTTCATGTTAAATATTTAAGCATTTTGTAGATAATTCGTCATTTTGATTTTAAAATTCAAACATTTTGTTGAAAATTTGTGTTAAAAATTCATATTTTTCAGATTCCCCTTATTAGATAAAAATAAATTTTTGACTTGAAAATTTCACTAATCCATTTTTGGTTAGAAATTTATCCGTTATAAGTTAAAAATTTAATCAGTTGATAGAGAATTCATATATTTTGTTGAAAATTCATATTTTTGGTTAGAAAAATAATCCTGTTTGTTGAAAATTCAATATATATATTCTTTGTGACATCAAATCTCCATGCTTTCAGTCTGCTTATATCATTTGTTTCTAAAATTAGCAAATAATATAAGCAGTCATATTTTTGTAATATACTTTAACGATAAAAGTTACTAATTTTCATGTCGAAATATTAAAAAAATACTATTTAAAAACTTCGATGTTTTCAAGGGATTCCAAGAATTTCACCTAAATTACCGGAATTAAAGGTATCTATTACAAACTATCTTATAAGGTATTCAAATAGTTTAAATAGATTTCAAAGATTTCAAAAAATTTCAAGGATTCCGAATATTTTATTCCCAAGGAGTGAAAATAGATTTCACGGTATTTTAAAAGATTTAATACATTTTCAAGGAATTTCAAATAATGTACAGAATTTTAGAAAAATTCTAGAGGATACAAATAACGATTAACAATAATTTGTATACAATTTAAGATCTATTTTTTAATTACGAACAGCTTTGAAAGATATAGTGGGATTTCAAGATCTCTAGGGTTTTTAACAAGATTACAACCAATTTTAAGAGTCTTCAAAGTTTTTAGGGAATAATCAAGATTCCAAGAGATTTCATAGAATTTAATCACTTTTTTTATAGGATTTTAAAAAATCTCTTGGCATCTTGATTATTCCCTAAAAGCTTTGAAATCTCTTTAAAATAGGATTTTAAGAAATTTTTTCCTTTTAAGGATTTTAATTTAAAAAATCGAGGTCACAACATTTTTTTTTAAGTCAGTTAATATTTGACCCTCATACATCGGGGCCAAAGAGATTTAATTTTTGATCAATTTTTGGACTGATTTTCTGTGGGTCCAAAAATTATTGCGCATTCTTTGTATGCAGAATTTTTGTTCGTAGAATATAACACAAGGTTCAAAATTAGAAATTTTTTTTTTATTTGATTAATAGCACATTTAAACAAAAATGAAAGTGTACTAGTTTCTTTACTTCATTTAATTGCACTCAAAGAGACATGCCATTATTATATCATTTAAAAACAACAAAAACTGTTTCATTATCAGCAGGTTGTGAAAATCGCTAAAAAAATACAAAGATCCTGATTTTAATGTAACCAATTATTTTCCTTAATTTGTTGTAATATATAAATGATTGTTTTTTTAAGCTTGAACTGCGATGCCCTAAGGTTAAATATTAACCAATTAAAAAAAATTGTTTTCGCTTTGGCTTCCCCGAAGACGCGTTTGATAATTGATTGATATGCATATATAAATATATATTATTTCGAAAGATAAAGCAGCAAACTATAGTCTATAGTACGAAGATCACCACCCGAGTGTAAGCGAGTTAAGCGCTGCTTAACTTTCGTGATCGAATGAAGAATGTTGAACACTTTAAAATGCGTCCAAGCGAACAATTGAAAACCTTTTAAACGACATTTCTTCTGAAAATGATCTTCTTTCGTTCTGCTGTGAATCGAACCGCATCAACTCCGATTGCCGAGCTTTTTTCAGAAAAAATTGAATTCAAAAAGTTTTTAATTGATAGCTCCATCTTGTTTGTAAAGACGTTAAGAAATTCTGTTTTTCTCTGATATTAATAAATATTCCTTGAAAACTAAAAACCATTCAATAACTTTAATTCTCAATCACAACATTTAATAACCAAACAGGTATTACAAACACTTTTGGAATTCGGAGCGAATGTGAATGCGAAAGACGAAGATGGAAGACAACCAATTTTGTGGGCAGCAAGTGCTGGAAGTGTTGAAGCAGTTCTCGCCTTGACTAGGTAAACCACTTTATTATTGACAAAATAATTATAAATTATAACTCAGCTTTTAAATGTGTCTAGAAAAAATAAAAAATGTGCAGGCCTCACAGTCCCTATGGGATAAAAAATTAGGTACAAGGGGTACCTAGGGTGGACCTATTTTACAAAAATTGATCATGTTAAAAAAGTATAGGTAGTAATTTTTCTGTTATTTTAAATTAATGTTTAAGATACCTTTGAAAAATACTTCAAATAAAATTAAGGTATTCAACAGATTTTTTAAACAAAGGTAGAAAGAATATCTTTTATAAATATTAGGAAATAAATAAAAAATTTTCCAAAATTATTGTTTGGAAAACCTGCTGCCTTTTTTTTTTCTGTGTCATTTTTATCAGAAACAGCAGTTTTGAGTTTCATTCTGAAATTGCTAAGGTTTGAACGTCTTCAATTTAATTTTCTTAACGTTTTTCAATACAAAATTGGTTGGTTTTAAATGTTTTAAATTGCAAGCACTTTCAATTACAAATTCTTAAGTTTTTGCCGCTTCAAGCTTTAAATTAGCATAAAATTAAGACCTAATTAGAAGTGGTACCGTTTAAAAAATAAAAATTTGAAATCGTGTTTTGATATTTGAATTTAAACTTGTTCAAGCATTGAGGGTTTCACTTTGAAATTGTACAATTTAAAACGATTTAAAGTTAGACTAAACAAATTATAAAGAAACAGTTTAAATTGAATGCAATTCTTATGTCTTGTGAAATTACTTGAAATAGCTTAAAATTCCTTGAAATCAATGGAATCACTAGAAATCCCCTGAAATTTAATTTAATTTAATTTATTTTTCAAAGTTCACTAGAATTCCTTTGAAATATTTAAAAATTTTACCCAATTCTTTGAAACTCCTTGTAAAAAGTATAAATGATTTGAAAGCCCTTTAATATAATTTCAATTAAATTTATTTATTAACGTTCTCTTTAAAATCGCGTTTAAATCTCCAGAAATCTTTGAAATACCTGCAAATCCTACAAAACGTTTTGAAACCCTTGATATCTTAAAAACGAATAAAAATCTTCCAAAATTATTTGGAATATTCATAAATCCCATTATAACCTTATAAAAGACTTAAAGTCCGCTTAATTCCCTCGAAATCTAATGAAATCCTTTGGAACCCCTAAAGCCTCCTGATATGTTTGCAAATCTTTGAAATCCTCTAGAAATGTTATAAAATTTGACGAAATCGCTTAAGACCCATGGAAATTCGCGGGCATTCAAACTAAATTAAATTTATTCATTATAATTCTCTCTAAAAAGAAAGTTTAAATCCCTATAAATTTTCGAAATCGTTTAATCTTGTGCAATTTCTTAACATTCTTGAAAATCCTTTGGAATCTTGGGAATCGCTGGAAATCCCTTCAAATGTCATTTTATTTAATTTCCAAAGTTGAACATAAATATCTTTGAATCCTTGGAAATCCTGTGAAATTCTTTGAAATCCCTTGCAATTTTTTTATTCTGATGAAATTCTTTGGAATTCTCTAAAGCCCCCGGGGAATAATTGGAAATTTTTTAAATTTTCCAAACCCCCTCGAAATGTTTCAAAATTCCTTGAAATCCTTGAAAAAGTTGCAAGGAATTATAAAAGATTACAAGGAATTGCAAGATATTGCATAAGATTGCAGAGAGAGAGAGAGAGAGAGAGAATACACCAGATTGCAGGAGTAATTAAAAAAAACTGTAATTAAATTTTATTTTAAAAAGATCTTCTCCTTTCGCTTCGCTGGGAATCGAACTACAGAATTTCCGATAACCGGTCAGTTGCTTTCCCATTAAGCTACTAGAGGGATGGATAGCAGTATCCTTTTTCAGAAATACACGCATTATTATTCCAGTTGTTACAAGTCAAATTCTTTCAGGAATCTGGATTATCATGAGTGAATAACATAATTTACGAAAGTCTTTACTGACTAGACGGAGCTATGAATTACACAATTTTCAAATAAATTTTTTCTGAAAAAAGATCGTCTCCTTTCGCTCTGCAGGTAATCGAACAATGGAATTTCAGTATTTCTGAAAAAGAATTTTTCTCTCGATCTCTCTAATAGCTGAATGGGAAAGCACTGGGCCGGCATTCGAAAGTTCTGTTGTTCAATTCCCAGCGGAGCGAAAGGAGAAGATCTTTTTTCCGAAAAAATTTAATCTTAAATCTTGTTATTCGTAGCTCCATCTAGTCTGTAAAGACGTGAAGAAATTCTGTTATTCTCTGATAAAAATGCAGATTCCTTGAAAAAACGGAGTAATGCGCTCCTCGGTGATTTCTTTTAGAAAAACGAACAAATTGGAGGGGTTAAAGGGTGGGAAACGGGGATATACGGACCGATCTGTGAGGCCTGAGATTTGTATTGCCCTGTATATGATATACAACAAGTTTCTAGAATCTAGCCTGTAACTAACTTCCATGACTTTAGCCTCAAGAAGATTGTTGAGAATATCCGGAGGAAATAATTTTAAAGTGAAAATTTGCATTCGCGAGATTAGGAATGAAGTTAATGACTGGCCGCGTTTTAGGGCTGGTGGTGCGGCCGCTGCAGGAGCCTCTGATAAGGATGGATTGACGGCTCTGCATTGCGCCGCCTCTAGGGGTCACGCCAGGTGCGTGGAAGCTCTGGTAAATTTGTGTGGTTCCCAACCCGATCATGTCGACGATAATGGCTGCTCGGCCCTTCATTATGCTGCGACACTAGGTCATGCGGATGCTACAGCTTTGCTTTTGAGATTAGGAGCTGACCCCAACAGGCAAGATCGCAAGGGAAGAACGTGAGTTATTTCAAATTCAATAATAAATTTACTATCAGTTCTCAAAAACTTAATTATCATTACAGTTTATAAATTAATTATAAGTCTTCAGGAGCACCCTGACCTATTTCAAGATGTATTTTTTTAATTTCTCCCAAACTGACGTATAGAAACAGGTCCACTAGCTAGCACTTCCACAATCAAAAAAAGTTTAGGATTTCTAAAAATTTAAACTAATTTTAAACGATTTCCTCGTTTTTCAAGAGATTAAAGGATTTCAAAGATTTATAGAAATTTGGACGCTTTTTTAAAGAACTTGAATCAATAAGTTTAATTAATAATTAATTTTAAAGATTTCCAAAAATATCAGAAGGTTTGAAGAGACTACATACGGCGTAAACAAATATCGCGAGACTGTTACAGGTGTTAAGGGGTCTACAATGATCATTTAAAATAAATTTAATATCAGTTCCCAAAAATTTAAATAATTATTACAGTTTTTAAATAAACTGTAAGTCTTCAGGATCACCTTGAACTATTTGAAGATGTATTCTTGTAATTTGTCGGCATTTTTCATAGATCAGAATTTGGGATTTTTGGGCTTCTTTTTGGCAGAATTTAATATTTTTAGCCTCCTTTACTTTTTTGAAAAAATCGATTTTCTTGTGGATCTGGTGTATCTTACATTAAACTAGCACATTCGATGTTTAAAATCAAAAAATAAGAAAAAGCCGATTTCACCAGAATTTCGGACTTTTTCTGGGCCCTTGAGTTCCGAAAAATGTTTCTAAAATAACACTTAAGTTCGAAAAGTAACCCCCTTTAAGAAGTTTAAATTTTTCACAAATTAAATCCCGCTGTATTTTTTTGCAGTAATTTTAATTTTTTGTCTCCTTTACTTTTTTCAAAAACTCAAGTTTCTTCTGCATGCGCTAGCTTACATTAACCTAGCACCTCCACTATCTAAAATCACAAAATAATACAAATTCAATTATACCAAAATTTTGGGCCTTGTTTGGGCAATCAAATTCTACAAAAAATATCCCCAGAACAAACCTCAAGTCAAAAATTATTATTAATATTTAAACTTAATTTTATTCTGAAATAAATTGAAGATGCAACTGATTTATCGTATTATAAGCCCTATTAATGGTTCAACCTTAAAATTAATTCGATTCCTATTCTTCGTTTTCTTCAAAAACATACGATAGTTGTTGTGTCAAGATCTTTATTTTCATTCACGAAAAATACGTTCTAATTCGTTCCTGACAAGTATAATTATGATTAAGATGATAAGTAAGCTAAAAGATGTTTTAAATCTAGCGTCTTGATTTATAGTTTGAATTCACTCATATCTTTACGTTTTCTTTTTTGTGCTAAGGACGCAGCAGACGACATCTTTTATTCTATCGTGTGATAAACTTTCGCCAAATAGCATGTAAACTTAAACAGCGGAAAATTTTACATGCACAAAAATTGAACATTATTTTTTGTGAATTTTCGGATATTTTCTGTAACATTTACAAACTTTTTGATTAGATTTTACAATTTAAGGATGTTAATTTGACAGAAAAGTACAGTAAATGTTACAGAAAATATCCGTAAATCTATCAAATAACTGAAAATTCGATTAACTCTGCAGAAAATTCGGTAATCTTTACGGAAAATCTATGCTGACTCTATTTGAACTGAAAAACCTGCAATCTTCACAGATTTTTTTTCTGCTTGTACCAATTCAAATTTTATCAGGACTTTGAAAATAAAAAGAAAAGTTTGAAGATTAAAAACTCTATACGAATAAGGATGATTTAATCCATTTTCAATTTCAGACCAGCGTTGTGTGCTGCAGCAAAAGGACAATTGGAAACCCTGAAAATTCTTGCAACCCATGGGGGTTCCCTTCACGCCAGGACCGTTAGAGGAACAGGGGTGGCTCACGAAGCAGTAGCCTCAGGCTGTGTTGAATTAATCAAATGGTTGGTGAAAAAAAGGCCAAGTCTTTTAGATATTGCAACTCAAGATGGAAAAACACCTCTCCATGTGGCTGCTCTCCATGGTCATTTGGATCTCTGCAAAGTTCTCCTAGACAATGGAGCTAGAATTAATGCTGTTTTAAGAACCAGTAAGGGTAGTTTAATGACTGCATTGGATGCTGCTCTTTATAGAGGCCACCGAGACTGTGCTAAATTGATTCAAATGCATGGAGGATCAACAGCTCAACAGCTCAGGACACATAAGACAGCTCCTTCCAAAGGTTCGAAACAAATTCAAAATTAGGCATTTCAAATTAGGGGAGAGTGGGATATGGTTTGTATGCAGCATAGAATGAAGTGATAATAAAATATGTTGCAGAAAATTTTTTAGAGGGATAAAGTTTTATTCAGACAACTTCGCGTTTTTCAAATCATATGTGTTGTCATGAAAAAACAAAAGAAAGTTTAACCGATATTTGGTTAAAGTTTATCCTGTAAAGATATTTTTTGTTGCAGTGAATCTTTCATCGGAAATATCGATGTAAAATTTATCTTCTGTTTCTTCTGTGAGGGTATCATGAGAATTACAAATAACGGCCGTATGTTTTGATTTTCATACATTTTTTTTTACATAAAATAGCTTTCTATGTTTAGAAAAATTGTGGTTTGATGCAATTTTTGATTTAAAATACACTTTAGAAGTGTAATTATGAAAAAAAAGTTTTGGCGGATATCGATTAAAAAGTCTTTGACAGAAATGGAGCACTCACAGCATATTTTGAATTAATTAAAGCAAGAAAAAGATAGATGTTAATAGATAAAGTATTTTACTAAAAATTTGGTATCATGATTTTTTTCTATAAACATTTCGAATTTATTAAAATTAATTAAATCTCACGCCGTCACGTATGGGGCATGATGTCCGCGGCGATCCTATGTATTTCAGTAGAGAATACGAGGTTATAACTGCTTTTACCACATACTTTACTTTGATTATTATGAAAAAAAATTAATTAATGTTATAAATGTCTGAGGCAATTTTTTTTTCGTTACATTATACTTTTCTACATTTTAATATATCATTTTTATTTTACAATCCCATGAAATGAAAATTCATTCACTTGCATTTGAATGGGGTTTGAGGTCTCCTGAATTGCGTATCTATCACTGGAATTCCAGATGGCCGCCCATAGGTTAGAGTGAGTTTTGAATGAGAAATCAACTTTTTTAATCGGCCACGTAATTTTTTTCTCGGAACCATTCAATAGCGATTATGAATCAGCATTACCCGATAGAGGAACGATAATTCCGATAGAAAATTATTAATATAAACGAAACAAATTTTATTGAAATAGTTAAAATTATTTATTAAAAAATAGTTCAATGGGCAACTTTTAGGAAAATTCTGGCATACATGTAGTATGTTTTTACTTACAGACTACTTATTTTTACGCATTTTAATTGATTTTGTTGAACTTTTTTGACATATTTGCATCACATCACGTCAGAATGTTAAAAATTTATTTACTTGTTTCACATTTACCATATATGAATCTTAAATTTACAAAAACTAACGCTGACGTTTGATCTTATCGAAATTACCTTTACCAAAAATGCGTAGACTCCCTGCAGCTTAGCATGTGCACTGAAGAAGTTGAATGTCACTGGCGCTTAATTCAGTGTGAATCTTATAATTCCTGTAGAGGATAATCTAATGAAATCACTTTAAAAACTAAATAATCATTGAATTCATAAATAAATTGTCGCATCAATTATAAAATATTATTTCATTTCAATTTCTGGAATTTTTGATTAATCAGCATTTTGTTATTCAAATTTATTATCTCATACTTCCCATTCGAAACAATTAATTCTTTAAAATTTTAATACACATTGTCCACTCAGTTGAACACAGTCTGAGCTAACCTATAATTGGCAGATTCACGCTTATTGAAAATTACGAGGGTGGATCAAATATAAACCGGAATTTTACAAATACTTTTCTTAGCCAATCGCAAGCACTCTCACAGTGTAGGTTCTTGTAATGTAGTGTATTAGGAGTGGGTAAAACGCTTGGTGAGCTGTTAAACCGTGCGAAATTTTGACTCGATTGAAGGATCAGTATGGGGATGATACTCTGTCTAAAACTCAAGTGTTTTATTGGGCCAAAAATTTTAAGAGTGGACGAGAAAGTGTGGAAAATGTGAGTCATAATCGACGTCCAAGATCAAGTGTCTCTGGCGATAACATTGGTGCAGTTC
>NC_046665.1:106234733-106235945 GCF_010883055.1 Belonocnema kinseyi | reverse complement strand
CTCCCGATTTGCCACTTGAGTGGTGACCATCGGAGTTCTTTGGGGATTCATTCCGTTAAATTTAAATCTCGTAAGAATGTTATCTGTATATTTTTCTTGACTCAAAGTTATTGTTTGATTTTCTTTGTCCCGCCTAATAGTTATACCAAGAAACTCTTGTGGTTCGCCTAATTCATTCATTTCAAACTCGTGTTTTAACTTCCTTTTTACTTCAAGTTTAGTTTTATCATTACTCGCCACAAGTATGTCATCAACATACAACAATAAAATTAAAAATCGTTCTTTGTCTCTCCATGTGAAAAGACATGGTTCATTCTCATCGTTTATCAAGCCGAATTTCAATGCTACTTCAGTAAATCTTTTATTCCAACTTTTTAGACTTATTCGTAAACCGTATAAGGCTCGTTTGATTTTACAAACTTTAGTTTTTCTCGTTTCTTCCGTGTATTGAGTACCTTCAGGTATTTCCATATAAATATCTTCATTTATCGTTCCGTTTAAAACTGCAGTTTTAACGTCTAATTGATAAACATCCAAATTTTGTTTATTGATTATTGCGATGACGGATCTCACTAAAGATAATCGCGATACTGGAGCATAGGTTTCTCTCAAGTCATAATTATTTTTATCTTTAAAACCTCTAATGACCAATCTTGCTTTATATTTTGTGTCGCCGTTCTTGTCTAATTTTCTTTTCAGCACCCACTTAGAATCAATAATATTAGGCTTTCCTTCATTTTTTGTCATTACGGGTGTATCTACTAGTTCCCAGACTTCGTTTTTGTTCATAGAATTCAATTCATCATTAATAGCTTCTTGCCAACTTTCTTGTTCTTTAGTTTGCATTGCCTCTTTGTATGAGGCTGGATCTTCGTTAATGTGTGCTAAAAGTGCACACAAGGTTTCATCTTCAGTTTTACTAATCTCGTTCCTCTCCTCTTCGTTTTCTTTATCCGAGTTTAAATTCTTAGGAGCTTCTTTCGTAGCATTTTGTAAGTCCATAAAGCTAGTATCGTTAATCAGCTTATCACATCTTTTAGGTTCATTATTCACCCCTTTCGTGTCATTATTTTCGTCGTTATTGCTCATCACACGCTTTCTTGGTCTACCCCTGTTTCGTTTAGACTCTCCCTCCGTTTTTGAGGTTTCACTATCATTACTCGTTTCATCTTCAAACCTCACAAACCAATCTTGTTTGTTTATATTTTCTTG
>NC_046665.1:106232241-106234633 GCF_010883055.1 Belonocnema kinseyi | reverse complement strand
GGAATTAACAAGCTTCCAAACCGCTGGAAAAAATGTGTAGAGCGTGAAGGAGACTATGTAGAAAAATAATCAATAGTATTTTTGTATTGTTTTATAAATAAACAAATATTAAAAAAGAATTCCGGTTAATATTTGATTCACCCTCGTACTATGTGCGCATCTTATTTTTACCATTAGGTGTGATCTTTTAAGAACTCCATTTGAAATTGAATCTAAACCTATTCATATGCACATTAATGAATCGTAGAATGCTCATACGAATTATTTCAGGTTTGTCAGCCTCATTCAACTCTATTCACTTAGCATTTTGACGAATGTGGAATGGCAGATTTAAAGCACCGCGTACAGGTGACCGATTATGAATGTGGCCAACCGATTGCATTTTTATTCTTTTAATCTGCAAATGACAGATACGCAATTCAAACCGACTCCCTGTCTATCTGTTCTTTTTTCCTGGGATGCTTATATTTTTTAAATAAACGACAGTAATATGACTCGTAAAGAAAGAAAATACTTTCTAAGTTCCACTTATCTATAAAGAAAGGTATGCGAAAAATTTAGCTGGTGTGTCAGGAGGATACTATAGTCGATTTATGCACGCGCAGTCCTTTTTTCACACCTTACTCAAAAGTGTCACTTTTGGCATATTTTTAAGTACGAAAAGCGGGGCTTTTTGTGCATGAGTTATAAAAATTAAATAATAACGAGGTTGAAAATTCAATTACTTGATTAGAAATTCAAGTACTTTCCTCACAGCAATGGATATCCCACGATATCCTAGGCATATCGCAGGAACATCGCGACTGATGTCCTACGGGGCGGAAATCTCGATATCCCTGGAATGTCCCAGAGATATCTCAGAATATGCTGAGGATATCCCATTAATGTCCCAATTTTTTTGTACGGGATATCTTAATGTCCATAAATCGGGACATCCTAGGATGTTCTTGCGATGTCCCATATTTAAAATGCAGGATATGCCAAGGATGTCCCCAAGATATCCTAATTACTCGTATTTAATTATTTATACTCCTTGAAATTCATATTTGTACCTTTTTTAAATAATTTATACTCAGTTCGCTTTAAATAAATAAACTCATTATTTCTCAAAACAAAAAATTTTCTCCGGAGCTACAAAGAATCGAATATCTTTGCGCCGCCTTCATAAGTTTGCAGTCTTCTCCTGTCCAAGACCTGTGACTTATTGACCGTATACGGTCGTTTTACTGTATTTACAACATTGTTTCATTGTCAGAATTATCAAATGATTATTTATTCCGTGTTTAAATGTACAGAACATTTTATAGGCATGCATTTATTATGCTTTCCTATATATGTGTGTAGATTTAATTGAAGATGATGATGTTTGTAAACATAACCTCCAATCACAAATCTTGTTTTCTCATTAAAATTAATGAAAAATTTTGCAAATTCATTAAAAGAGGTAAAAAAAATTAACGTATATCAATTTAAATTAATTCTTTCATGCAAACTGAAAGTTTAAAAAGATTAGAAGTATCAGCTCTTGCTGCTTTTTCTACATTACAGTAAACTTAATCTCAAAAGTTGAAAAAAGATTCCTAATATACGACGTACTAATGTATATATGTAACTGAGAGAGGTATGCACAGGGTGATAATAATTTGACACTTGTTTCTTTGATCTTTAGTTCTTTATTCGTTAATCAAAGACAGCACTTTTTCGTAACGCTTGAATCCGCATAACTAACTAGTACGAGCGCGAGAGCCGGCAGAGACCTGTATCGATGGAGGGGAGTGAATAGACAGGAGAGAGAGAAAAATCCCTACACTAAAATACAAGTACGTAGGCGCACACATTCTAACACTCCCTCCCGACTATGTGCTTGTAGTAGATAACTTTCTTATTTATTAAGATCTTACGAGCATTGTATTTAAAGTTTAACTCTTATTCTTATTATGATTACTATTTTTTTTCTTTCTTTTTACAGTGTTCTAGAGATATAAAGTAGCTAGCCTATACATATATTATATATATATTAAAAAGTAGTATTCATCGTTCCCTCATGCCGATTTATTTCCTGCAACAAACAGAAACATTATTACTTATACAGATAACAACATTAACAACATCCAGGTGTTAGGTGCTTGTGAGCTATACTGTTATGGGCTTATATCGTTTAAGATTTTATTAACCAATCGTTTATGTATTTCAAATGAAAGAGGTTTTGTGAAAATATCGGCAATTTGATCTTTGGCAGGAATCCAGCCTATTTTAACTAAATTTCGTTCAACACATTCTTTCACGTAATGTTCTCGTACTTCTGTCATGTGTCTTAATTTATTTCCTCCGCTCGTTTTTGCACTAGCTTCTGCAGCTTTATTGTCACACCACAGTTGCATGGGGCAGAATG
>NC_046665.1:106214876-106232141 GCF_010883055.1 Belonocnema kinseyi | reverse complement strand
GCTAGACTAAACATCGTCAAATTCTCGCCACTCGGCTCTTATCTTTCTCGCGCCTAGCTCGAGCCGCACACTATGCCCAATTCTATGAATCAGCATGTGCGATGCAAAATAAAATTACAATTTTTCAACTGTTATGCATAACCATCCAGATCAATCGTTTAAACTATCATTTACACATCGTTAGAATTACAAAATCGTTCAGTTTACTCGCGCGAGAATTCTTTGTTTAACTTACCCTGCAAATCCATACCTGTAATGTTAGTTTCTACAGGTGCACTCAGTTCGCCCTTATTTTCCATATCCTTTTCGTTTTTCTTGTCCATCCTAGATCAGGAAATTCCACCTCTGTGTATCACGGCGATGAGATGTATTTTTCCACAGGTGTACAAGAAGCCGTCAAACTATATGGTTGAAGTTTTTCAGCGTAATTAGTTTTTTTTCACTATTTCACTATTTACACAAAATCACCGGCGCAGTGGAAGCGTGCTGGGCACATAACCTGAGAGAGGTATGCACAGGGTGATAATAATTTGACACTTGTTTCTTTGATCTTTAGTTCTTTATTCGTTAATCAAAGACAGCACTTTTTCGCAACGCTTGAATCCGCATAACTAACTAGTACGACCGCGAAAGCCGGCAGAGGCCTGTATCGATGGAGGGGAGTGAATAGACAGGAGAGAGAGAAAAATCCCCACACTTACATACAAGTACGTAGGCGCACACATTCTAACAGTAACATTATTATTATATACGTAATAATATAAGTATTACATGTAAAGTATAGATTGAAAACTTCCTAAAAGCAATAAAATTGTTATTCTTATTTCTCTGTTTTTATTTCTTGAATGAAAATCTACTAGTAATGTATTAGAATATCTTATTATAATATTGGAACATTCGTGGGACATTTTACTATAGTATTGGGATATCCTGTGGATATTCAGTTAGAATATCGTCAGGACATTCTGTCACGATATTCTCCGGAGCGGAAATCTCAATATCCCTGGGATATGCCACGGATATTTTGGGACATTTATAGGACATTTTTCAGGATTTTTGTTGAAAAATAATTTTTTGGTTAAGGATTCATATTTTTAATAGAAAATTCATTTGGTTAGTTGAAATTCTTCGAAACCTCTTTTAATCAAAATTAAAACAACTTCTCAGTATTAAGAAGCAAAATTTCTTTCTCCGATCGATCCAAATAGTTAACTTAATATGAACAAATGTTAAATTTTTTTCAGTCTTACGATCAAGTTTGAAATAAAAAGACAAGGAATAATCCAAGTCAATAATTTAATCAAAATATAAAAATTCTTTCACATTTTGCGACGTTTCGAGCTCAATCTGTCGATCATCCTAAGGCAAATTATACCTTAAATACAATTTTTAAAACATCAACAATTGTCGTTCGATGAAAAAAAAGTGAGATATCATTTCCGAAACACATAATTTCTTAAATTGGGACAACTTCAAAGTCTCTTTTAATTTTTTGACGTTTTTCCAATTAAAAAAATTATGCGTTTCGGAAATGACATCAAGCCGTCTCACTTTTTTCATCGAACCACAATTTTTGATGTTTTAAAAATTGTATATAAGGTATAATTTGCCTGAGGATGACCGACAGATTGAGGTCGAAACGTCGCAAATCGTGAAAGAATTTTTATATTTTGATTAAATTATTGACTCGGATTATTCCTTGTCTTTTTATTTCAAACTTGATCGTAAGACCGAAAAAAAATTGAACAAATGTTCATATTAAGTGAAACCTCTTTTTTTGGTTCAAAATAAGTTTTTCGGCGGAAGATGTAGCTATTCCATTTTCGCTTGAAAATTGACTTTTTAAATTGAAAATTTACCACTTGGGAAAAAGTTGAGCCATTTTGTTCAAAATTTAATTTTTTTATTCGAAGGTTCATATTTGTTTGCTTGAAAATGTAACTATATATTTGAAAATTTTTCTTTTTTTTGTTTAAAAATAATTAAAAATGAAACTATGTATAAAAATTAACTTTTATGTTGAAAGTTCAGAATTCTGGTTAGCAAATTCAACAATTTGGATGCACTTTTTTTCTTGCTTGACTGAAATTTTTGGATAAAAAATTCATCTTTTTTTTTAGTTGAAAATTCAATTATTCGTTAAAGGTTGAATTTAAAAGTAATCTTTTATGGTAGAAAAGTCAGTCTGTTTGATCTAAAATTCAACTGCTTTGTTGAAAAATCATTTTTATTGTACAAAAGTAATTCATCTGTTAAGGTTGAAAATTAAATTGCTTTTGTTGAAAATTCGTCTTTTTGGTAGAAAATTTGTCTTCTTGGTTAAAAAAACGTCTTATTTGGTTAAAAGTTGATCTACTTTGTTAACAATTAATTTCCTCGGTTGCAGATTCCTCATTTTAGTTGAATATTCATCTCTTTGGTTGAAAATTCAACTATTTAGTGGGAAAAAATTACAGAAAATGTATCTTTTTGGTAGAGATCTAATCTTCTTGGTAGAAAACTCATCGTTTTAGTTAAAAGTTCATCTTTGTAGGTTCAAAATTTAACTGTTTTTGGTCAATGTTAAATATTATTTATTGTTTTAAAGTTCGGCTATTTAAATGAAAATTTATTCTTGTAGGTACAAAATTTAAATATTTGGTTCAAAATTCCACTATTCTGTTGAAATTTTAAGCATTTTGTTAAACACTCATCCTCTTTGGTATAAAATTCATCTTTTTTAAAAAATTTGTCTATTTGGATAAAAAAATTCGTCTATTTGGATTAAAATATCATCTTTCTTTTTTAAGAATTTAAGTGTCGCCTACAAAATGTAAATATTTTGTTGAAAATGCAACTATTTTCGGTTGAAGTTTAATACTTTTTGTTTCAGAGTTTGACCCTTTTGTTAGAAAATTCTACAATTCGATAAAAATTTCTACTATTTTTCTAAAAATTAAACAATTTGGTAAAAAGTCGTATTTGTCGGTCATAAATTTAACGTTTTTGTTGAAAATTCGTCCCTTATAGAAGAAAAGTAATCTTTTTGATAGAAATAAAAACAATTTTTAATTTTCTTGAAATTGTATTAATTCTTTCATACACGATTATTTGTTAAAAATGTCCTTAGAAAAAAATGCTGGTGTTTGAATATGAATGATCAGGGGAAATGAAAAATTTATCAGGAAACAATCAGGGAAATGTCATGACATTTTGCGGCCACCTTGTGATTGAATTCTAAAATTATAATCCTGAGTGATTATTTATTAAATATTTGACAATACATTTGAAAAAAACAGAAACTTAAACCGTTTAAAAAAATCAAATACTCTAGAAAGTCAATTTGTGAAACATAATTGCATAAGAGAAGTTAAAATAGAAGAAATATGTTTATAAATTTTAATAGGTAATGTTTGTATCTCATGCTAATATTAATTCAAAAGAAAAATTAAATTTGAAGTTAATTATTAAGGAAAAATTAACATTTGTTAATCTTTAATATTTCTGAGAAACTACTGTCTTGAGTATTTGTTTGTTTAAAAAGGTTTTTTAAGGAGCATAATTGTTTTTAATCCCTCTGGTGCAGTTTTGTTGCACACTTTGACTGGTTTAAGTTTATATTTGTTTAAATGTACTTTTAAATATTTAATGAAGAATCACTTATTTTTTTATGATAAATTTTTCATTTTCCCTGATCGTTAGTATTCAGGCACCAGCATTTTTTTCTTGTGACATTTTTAACAAAGAATCTCACATAAACGGAATTCACAATTTCAAATCAAAATTACACTCAGAGAAAAAGTTTTCTTGAAAATAGCATAGTCTTTTTGTCTGTTATGGTTTAAAAGAGGATATTTCTCTTAGTGTAAACACTTGAAATTTTTTTTTCTTTCGACCGAAAGAAATGATTTTTCTACGATTAGAGACGAATGTTCAACAAAACAACAAAAATGATTTGTTAACAGAACGGTCGAACTCTGGAACAAAAAATATTAAACTTCAACCAAAAATAGTTGCATTCTCAACAATATAATTGATTTTTTTAGATGACAGTTGAATTTTCAACAAATATGAACTTTCAACTGAAAACGACGATATTTCTGTCTGAATAGACGAACATTTAATAATACAGCCGAATTTTCAAAGAAAAAAGATTAAATTTCAACCATAAATAGTTTCATTTTCAAAAAAATATTTAAACTTTGTAGAAGGTATTTAAATTTTCAGAAAAGAAAAATTAAATTTCAATCCAAATGGACGCATTTTTTTCTTATCAAAATAGACAAATGTTTAAAAAAGTTGAATTTTTGCACAGAAAGGATGAGGATTTAGCGAAATATACTTGAAATTTCAACACAATATTGAAATTTGTAACCAAATACGTGAATGTTCTACCTACAAGTATAAATTTTCAACAAAATAGTCGAATTTTAAAACAAAAAATAATATTAAACTTCAACCAAAAACTCTACTAATAAAATTAATTTTCTGTAATTTTTTCCACAAAATAGATGAATTTTCAACCAAACAGATGAATATTCAAAGAAAATGATGAATCTGCAACCGAGGAAATTAATTTTTAACAAATTAGATTAACTTTTAACCAAATAAGATTATTTTTCAACCAAGAAGACGAATTTTCTACAAAACATTAGAAGTTTCAACCCACAAATATTAATTTTCGACCAAAAAGACTAATTTTCAACAAAATAATTAAACTTTCAACCGAAGAGATAAATTACTTTTTTATCATAAGAGATGACTTTTAACTTCAACCTTAAACACCCAATTCAATTTTCAACAAAACAGGATGAACTTTCTTTCTAAAAATGTAAAAGTAAACTTTTCATTACAAAAATAATTTTCAACAAAAATAAGTAAATTTTTAAACAAAATGATGAATCTTCAAGAAATAAAGGTTTATCATTGAAGAAAGAAAAAACGCAGATCCAAATTATTAAATTTTCAAGCCAAAAGAAAAATTTTGTGTAAAACAGTTGAAATTGCTAACCAGAATTATGAACTTTCAACATAAAAGTTAATTTTCAAACATACAGCTTCATTTTTAATAAAAAAGAGTACATTTAAACTATGAAGATTATTTTTTTGTTACCTAAAAGTCGAATTTTTGTTACTAAACAAAGCCTTCTCTAAAAGAAAGCAAAACATCAATTGTCAACCAAAAATTTCAGAGTTAGATATACTCGTACAGTTTTAACCATACAAAAAAATGTCAATTAAATAGTTATATTTTCAAAAAAAAACAAATATGAACCTTCAACTAAAAAAAATTAAATTTTGAACAAAGTGACTCAACTTTTTCCCAAGAAGTTAAATTTTCAATTTAAAAAATCAATTTTTAACCGAAAATGAAATAGTTACATCTTCAGTAAAAAAAACTTATTTTCCATCAAGAAAAGGAGTTTTCAACAAATTTCAACCAATCTAATGAATTTCCATTTAAAATTATGATTCCTTAACCAAAAGTGATTTTTCGAAAAAGTGTTTCAAACAAGTGATGAAATTTTTAACCAAGTAACTGAATTCTTAAGGAAAACTGCAATAGCGGATATCTCAAACAAAAAGGATTTTAATTTTAAATAAAAAAGTTGAATTTGACCAAAAAAGACGAAATTAAAAAAAACAGTTTAATCCTCATAGATTAATTTTCAACCAAATAATTCCAATTATAACCGAAAAAGATTAAATTTCTACCAAATGGATGGATTTCTAGACCAAAAACACAAATTTTTAACGAAATAGTTGAATTTTCACCAAAACAATGGGATTTTCATTAAAAAACGATGACTTTTGAATAAAATCGTTCAATTTCCATCCAAATAATAAAATATTAAACAAAAAACATAATCGTCAGGAGAAAGGAACTGCAAAAGGAATGAGATGGAAATAGACGAATAAGGCAAGTAAATTACTAACAAGAATTTTACATCAGGGTGGCTGCAAAAGTTCATTTTCATAATTCCCTCATTTTTCTGTAATGAAATTTTCATTTTTCCTAACCATTATTATTCAAAGATCAGAATTTTAATCTTATAAAATTTGCATTATGGAATCTTTTATAAACGGAATAAAACAATTTCAAGTTAGGGTTTGATTATTTCAAATTTATTATCGTTGACTGTTATTTAAAATGTCTCTTAATTCCTGACATTTTCAAGATTTGTTTCAAAATCCCTGAATTTTCTTGACCAAGAAAATTCCCTGACTTTTCCCTCATTTCCAGGTTTTCCTTGACCTACGGCCACACTGAACCATTATGAGATTATAAAAAGTAAAACTGCAATCTATGTAATTTCAATCTATTTTCTCTATTATATGTTTAGGGATCAAAGCCGTCCAGTAGTTCAATTTTAGGTAGAAAGGAGATATTTTTTCGAAAAGATGGATGAAAAAGGAACTTTAAATATTATTAAACACTTTTTGTATCATTTGAGTATCACGTGAGTATTTAACGTAAGTCCCACCTAACAATGATGTCTTTTCTTTGGCAAGTTTTGTAGTCATTTTTTTGTTAAATTGTTTTTAGTTTGAAATTTCAGCATTCTGCCTCAAATTTTTTTCCTTGTCTAAAAAATCTTTTTTGGTTGAAAAATCTTCTTCTTTGGATGAATTCAAATGTTTTCAACTTAAAATTATACTCTTTTTAGTTAATAATTACTGCTTTTGGGTAGAAGATTTAACGTTTTTTGTAGAGAATTCTTCTATCCGGTTGAATAATAATTTTTAGCTGAATATTTAATTTATTTCTAGAAAATTCGACTTTATGGCTTGAAACTTTTACATTTGGGCTGGAAAATTAACTACTATGAGGAAAAGTCGTGTTTTTTGAATAAATTCAATTTTTAAATTCCAAATTAGAATATTTTTTATTGAATTAATAACTATAATAATTTTCCATAAATATTCGTCTTTTTTGGTAAACAAGTCATTTTCTTGGTTGAAACTTCACCTTTTGTTTCTCTTTTTAAAAAATATTAACCGTGATCCTTATGAAAATAGCATACTATGATGCATTTTCAACAAAACACTGGTGTTTTTAAGCTAATAGGTCGATCTTTTGAGAACAAATTTGACTTTTGAACCAGGTAAAATGCATTTTTACAACAAAAAAAAGTTCATTTTTACCAATAAGCATGAATTTTCATCCAAACAGTTGAATTTCCATCCAAATAATTGAATTTTCAACCTAAAAAGATGAAGTCTTAATACAAAACGACGAATGTTTATTAAAATAGTTGAATTTTCTAACAATTCGTATCCAATTCGATAGTGTGTCATCTGGTCTAATTATAATCCTCAAAAATGATTCGAAAAATTGTAAAAAAATTGGTAAGAAGAGAAAAATTAGGTCAAAATTCTCGATTCTAGGTGCTTTTTTCTCGAATTTAATAGAGAAAAAAAGGGGAAAAGGGAAAAAAGAGACCGACTGTGATCCTTGCAATTTGAACATTTCGAAACACCTTCCTTATTTTTCAGTCTTCTCTGCTAAGCTGCGAGTAAAATGCGCTGATTCCAGCACAGAAAGCGACAGCAGTCCCCATCGAAAGAGTCGTCGACACCTTGACCCGGACCTCTACTATGAGGAGCGTTGGATTGAGCGGAGAACTCGTCGCAGAAAAGGAAGTCTCAGAAGACTAGCTCGCCAGGATAGTCGAAGTTTTAGCGAAGAGGAACTTCGACTTTCCAAAAGCCACGCAAAAAAGGACCAGCAGAGAAGAGCACTCAGTGAATCAGCCAGATACAACGATGAGGAGAGTGAAGACGAGGAGGAAGCATCATCCAGGAAGAAAAAGGGCAGAAGACATTTAAAAAGAAGCAAACACGAATACAGTGAATCCTGGACTGAATCCGAAAGTTTAGATGACGAAGTTCTCAAATCAAGCAGAAAAAGCAAAGAGGATCTTTCCAGTAGATCTGTAAAGAAAAAAAATCATGAAAATGATCCGGGAGATGCTCCCAGCCTCAGTGATGATAGTCTCGAAGTTGTGATAGTGAAGCAGTCAATTGAGAAGAAATCAGAGAAGGTTGTTTCTGGTAAGAGATCAAAGACACCAAAGGAAAGTTTTGAAGACACGAAGGTGATTAAATCATGTAGAAAAAGTTCCCGAAAGCCGAAGGCGAAATCGAAGGAGCAGCCTGAGATAAGGAAGAAGAAATCTGTTGAGATTGATGAAGCGAGTGTTAGGGAGACGAAAAATTCTCTTGAGAAGGGAAAATTACGGGAAGAGAAGGATGTTGATGATAGTACGAGTCAAGATACAATTGAAAGAGTAACTGTCACTGCGATGGTTCATAAGGATCAGGCTCCGGATACTCCGAAGGTAAAGGAAGATCTAGAGGAAAAGAGCAAAACTGATCGGATTTTGGAAGAGGCTGATGAGATGCAAAAAGAGTTGGTAGAAATGGCAACGGATATAAAAACAGTTGATTCAAAAAAAGAAGATGCAGAAAAGAAAGAAACTTTAGAAAAGAAAGACACTGTCGAAAATAAAGACACTTTAGAAAAAGAAGATAACTTAGAAAAAGAAGCTAATGATAAAGATGAAGGAAAAGACAGTTCTGAAAAAGGATCTGAGGAAATAAGTCATTCCGAAACTGATTCTAAAACATCTCCTGAATCTCAAGATTCTAAAGATGACAAGAACAGCAATCTTGATAATACAAGTAAAGAAGAATCTTCAGAGAAGAAAGATCACAAATCAAAAGATGAAGTTCATTTAAAAGCTGAAGATTCTGAAACAAAAGGGATACATGAAGAATCCAGTAAAGAAGAAAGCACTTTAAAAAAGGAATCTAGTATAGAAGATGAAGCAATCACGAAATCTGAGACTCAGAGGCGACCTTCTAAAAAATCGACAAAGAAATCTGATCGAGATGAATCGGAAGGAAAAAAGGAAAAGAAGAAAGATTCTATAAAGGATAAAGCAGAATCAAGAAAAGATGCTAGAAAACGTTTTGATGCAGGAAAAGAAACCCCAGATCAATCTTCACAGTCCCCAACCAAAGGAGAGGGAAATTTCTATAAGGAAAATATACAATCTTCAACAGAAAGATCTTCAAAAGACCAACCGGATGTTGATTCTGCGAGAGGGAAATCAGAGGATGCTTCTTCTTGTCCAGAATCTCCAGATTCTACAAAGGAGCCCGAAAACCCGGAAACAAAAAGTAAGATTAAAACCAAATAAATAAATTAAATCGTTTGAATTAAATTACTACGGATTGTAATTTTAATTTTTACGATCCAGATAAATATCCGTGAATAATACGTTTAAAATTTTACAGGCGTGGAGTCAGAAAAGGGCAGGTCAAAAAAGGATCAGGAAAATCGTGTTACTATCGGGGCTTCGGAGAGCTTTCGATTCATAGACGAAAGTTCTTCGAGTTCCCCAAGGTCTTCCAAATTGGCAGAGCGATCACGGCCCTCGACTGCTAAATCCAAAAAGTCTCCTTTGAAATCTGGCGTAAAGAAGACTACATTTTTTGATGAGACCTCTGAAGATCGAAATTCTGAGGATCAAAGTGCGATTGTAGCTGTTTTCGAAAATCCAGCGTGGGAAGAGGAGGAAGAAGAAATTGATAAGGAGATTAGAAAAGCGATTGGCGAGGATGGACAACAGGATACTGAGTTGGATGATGATGACGGGGTTGGAATTATGAGGGTTTTGCCTAGCACTAGTGAAGAAGAGACTCCGAGGAATTTGGGATTGGTAATTCCCAAGAGACCCGATACTGATTCGCTTCATCAGGTGAGAAATAAATTCATTTTCAAAAATAATCAATTCTGAAGATTTTAATCGATTTTTGATCAATTGTTATTAGTTTGGAATTGAGAATTTAGAAGATAAAGATTTTAGAAGATAAAGATTTTAGAAGACAAAGATTTTAGAACCTTCAGAGAAATTATTTCTATTAGACAAATGGTTGAGACCTTTCTTTGATGTGAGTGCAAATTTATTAACCTTTATACAGGCTAATGAGATGCTAAAATGCAAGTCATGCATGTAAATAGTCCTTGACTGAAATCTAAATTAGAAATATTCAAATCCTTCATCTGGTTATATCTTCAATATACAGGGTGATTTTTTTAACTTAAAACTTTTAATTCATAACATTTTTTCATACATTGCCCATTTTTTGAGATATTTGAAAGTTTCAAGTTAAAAAAAATCACCCTGTAGATAGAGGGTGAGAGTTAAGTTTTCAAAAAAAAGTCGAATGTTTTGAAATAAATTTTTATTTTCAAACAGACAAGATGAATTTTCAACCAAATAGTTGAATTTTCAACTTACAAAGATGATTTTTTAGCCACATGGTCGAATTTTCAATAAAAAAGATTAAACCTCAATCAAATACAGTTACTTTTTCGATCAAATAGTTGAATTTTCAAATCAAAAAATGAATTTTCTATCAAATGAGTCAAAAGCTGAAGTTTCAAACGAATAGTTAAAGTTCCAATGAAAAAAGAATAATTTTTTATGAAAAAAAAGAATAATTTTCAAACAAACAGTTGCGTTTACAGACAAATAGTTGAAATTCCTATAAAAAGAATAATTTTTTATGAAAAAAAGAATAATTTTCAATAAAAAAGTTGCGTTTGCAGACAAATAGTTGAAATTCCAATAAAAAGAAATGAATATTCAACAAAAATGTTTATTCATCAACCTATAAGGATTAATAATTAAACCAAAAAATTAATTTTCAACAAAAAATTCCAGGAAGAAATTTTTTTCACTCAAGTAAAAACAACGAATAAAGTGTTCAATTTTTAATCCAAAAATACGAATTTTCTATATAAAAGTTTAATTTTCACTCGGAAGCTATGGATTTTCAACAAAAAGTTCATTTTTATCCAAAAAGTTGCATTGACAACCAAATATTTGAACTTTCAAGCAACAGAAACTAATTTTGTTTAAAAAAAAGTTGAATATTTACGCAAATAGTTGAATTTAAAAAAAAAGTTTTGCAATTAAGAGAGAAAAAAATTGAACCAAATTTTTTGATTCTCAACACAAAAAAACGTATTTTCCACACAACAGTTGAATGTTCAACCTGAAAATATGAATTATTAACAAAAATGTTCATCCTCAACCAAACCTTTGAATTTTTAACAAAATAGTTCAATGGTAAACTAAAACTGGTTAATTTTTAACAAAAACAGCCCAATCCTCCACCAAATAATTGGAATTTTCAACTAAAACAGATTAAATTTCAAACAAAAAATGAAATAGTTAAATTTAAAGTATAAAAAATCAAATTTCAACTCAATAAGAAGAATTCTGAACAAAACAGTTAAATTTTCAACCAAAGAGATGAATCTTTAACTAAAAAAATTAATGTTTAACAAAGAGGTTCAACTTTTAACATAAAGATGAATTCTCGAAAAAAAAGGTAATAGTCAATACTACAACAAAAAAATCAAATTTTAAATGAATAACAAATGAATAAAATAGTTTTTAAACAAACAGTTTCATTTTTAACGAAAAGAAATTAATTTTTCAAACAAAAAGACAAATTTGCAACTCAGAAGAAATTTTGAGTCAAGAAAGAACCAAACAAGATGAAATTTCATTTTAGAGAAAAATTAATTTTAAAATCAAGAAGACTATTTTTCAACAAATAAAGATTTTGTAGCCATGAAAAAAAATAAAGCTCACCTAAATCGCTCAACCTTCAAGGCAAAGGATGAATTTTCTGTATAAAAATTGAATTTTCAACAAGAAAATATGAATTTGCAGTACAAAAATTAATTTTCAATCAAAAAAGAATGATTTCTTACAAAGTGGTTCAACAAAAATTTAAAAAAAAAATAGTTTCATCTTCAAGTAAAACAGATTTATTTTTCAACACATAGTTGCATTTTTATCCAAGAAAAATTAAATTTTTACAAAAACTCTAAAACACATTAATTTCTAAATCAAAAGGACACATTTTCAACAACAACAAAAAAGTTGAATTTTCATTAAAAAAAGATTTCAGCTGTCTTTTCCCAAAATAAAAATTTTAAAGAACATGTAAATTTTTCACGAAATAATCAACAAAAATTTTGAATTTTCAACCAAACAGTTGCATTTTTATCCAAGAAAGATGAAATATCTATTAAAATAGATGAATTTTCAAATTAAAAAGACAATCTTGAAAACAAATTTGTATTTTCAAACCAAAAAGACGAATTTTTAACAAAAAAGTTTAATTTTCTACCAAAAAATGTAACTTTAACAAAATTTTTGGATTTTCAAACGAATAATAAAACTTATAACTACACTGAACAAAATGGTTAGTTGAGCCAACCATTTAGTTAGTAAGATATGGTGCTGCTATTTTATTAGTTGATACTACTATTTTATAAGTTCAAATAACAATTCCGTCAGTTGCAGTGACTATTCAGTTAGTACTAGCAACTAAGTAAATGGTTATCCCAACTAATAAAATAGCAGTACCATATATTACAAACTGAATAGTTGGCCCAACTAACCATGTTTTCAGTGTATAAAAATAACATGCAGGGGCAAATAACTGCAAGCAAAAGAAATATAAATATATAATAACTATATATAATAAATATATATAATAACAAGGCAAATACATACTTTTTAAATTCCCTCATGTTTCCCTGCCCATTAACATTCAAAGACCAGAATCTTAAACTTGAATAAAACAATGTCAATAATAAAATTGAAAAAATTCAAATTTATTCTGCTCGGCAGTTATTTAAAGTTATAGAAATTTTCTGACTTTTCCCTGACCAATAAAATTCCCTGACTTATTTTAAATTGTTGTCGGCTAGATTCCTTTTTTTACTCACCAAGTTTCTTTGACGTCCAAAGTTAAATTCATATTTTCCCCCCACCAGAACAAACCAAAAAAATCTCTCGACCCCCCTTCCACCCCACCATGGAGCTGTTATGCAATTTAAGTACAATCCCCAAGTATTTTAATTTAATATTCTTTTTGCAAATACATAACAAATATTTCGTACATATTTTTTATTTTTCCCCTGCTTCCATTCTCTTTCATCTATTAATTTTAATAATTTAAAAAAGGGAAAATATAAAAATAGGGATAATCTGGCGTATTAAACAGAGAGAAATAGGATTTATGGTCAAAATCAGTCCCAAAACCGATACTAAATCCAAATTTGATTTACGTTGACATATATCAGGAATAAAATCAGAGGTATAAAATCCCCTTTGGTTTTATTTACGTTTGATTATTATTTTCTAACATGAATGTTTTTTTATTTAATTTAAAAGGTTCATAGAAAACCTCAAGTGAGATTGGCAAGATCAGAAAGTCCCATTGAAGAAAGAAAAGGGAGGGTTCGATTAAAACAAAGAAGAGACAGTGGAGGAAGAGATAGTGGAATAGAACCAAGTCCCAGGGTTTCGAGGATTCCTAGACGAAATATAAAACGTTGTCCTAATACCGAAAAACAGCAAACAGTCAATATGGAAAGTGTGACCAGGGACGTTCAAGTCAGCCTTAGACGATATTATCTCGAGAGGAAAATATTTTTTCAATTAATGGATTTAAAGAGACTTCAGATACGACACGGTAAAGCGAACGAGCACGTGTTGGTAAAAAGACAGGTGAGTTTGTTTAAAAAACCGAATCCATGTTCAGGGTTAAAATTCTCTAACGTTTCCGTTCAAAAAAATAGATAAACTTTTAACGAAATAATCGATTTTTCAACAAAAAGATGAGTTTTTAAACTAGAGGATTAATTTTCGACCCAGACGAATAGTTGATTTTCCACCTTAAAAAGATCAATTTTGAACAGAAAATGAAATAATAAAATTTTCAGTTAAAACAATAAACGTTGAAGGAAAAAAGGAATTTTTAATAACAGAGAGAAATTTGTAAGCGAGAGGTGAATCTTAAAAAAAAAATGAATTCTTTTCTGATATTTACACCGAAAAGTATTTTAATTTTTAATCAAAAACAGTTGAACTAAACCAAGGAACACACATTTTCAACAAACTAATTAATTCTCAACCAAGACAGATTGAGTTTTTAGAAACAAGATAATCTTTTAATGAAACAGTTTAAGTTTCAGCAAATAACTATTTCTTGGTCAATAAAGAAACAAAATTTAATCCAAAATGCTTATTTTTTAAGACAAAAAGACAAATATCCTTCAAAGCAGTTTAGTTTTCAACCGTAAAATATGAATTTCAACCAAAAAAATAATAGGCAATATAATTGTTCAATTTTTAAGCAAAACAAAAAAAATTTAACTGAAATGATGAATCTTCAACGAAAATATTGCATTTTTAACCAAATAGTTTAATTTTCGACTAAAAAGATGAAGCTTTCACTAAAAAAGATAAATTTTTCACAAAATACATTAATTTATAAATAGAGATAATAAATTTTCAGCCTTAAACGAAGAAGCTAGATATACAATTAAAAAATTATTTTTCAACGAAAAAAAATATATTTTAAAGTTCTACTTACAACCAAGTAGTTATATTTTTAACCAAAAATAGCGAAGACTGCAATAATTGATATTTTAGGAGAAAACTATTTTTATCTTAAGCCAAAAGCAATTCAATTTATTAACAAAAGACGACTTTTTTAACGAAGAACGATTTCTCAATCAAGGAAGAAACCAAATCTCATACGAAATTCTGAATTTCCAAGAAAAAAAAACAAACAAATATTTTGTCAAAAAGTTCAAGAATTACTTTTTAAACTTTTCCATCAGAGGAGTTTTATTTCAAATTCAACATAGAAAAGGTGAATTTTCACTTAACAAATTAATTTTCATCCAAAAAAAGAATGTTAAAAAAATTGTCAACTTTCAATGGAAATTTTTTTCTAACAAAACATGTAATGGTTGATTTTTCAACGAAAAAATATTTTTATTTAAAGAAAAGTTTAATTCAATAAAAAAGACGAATTTTCAGCCAAATAGTTCAATTTTTCACTAAAAAAGATACATTTTAGGCTCATAATGGAATTGTTATATTTCAAAAAAATGATTGAATATTTTACCAAGATAGTTCAATTTTTCACCCAAAAAGATGAATTTAGAACAAAACAATTGGATTTTCTACCAAAAAAAATTTTTTTAAAATTAATTTTAACTTCAGTTCATCGAAAATTCCCTGTCTATTGCAGGTTTTTCCTGACATTTCCGAATTCCCTGAACTGCAAAAACACTGCATTTTAAATTAAACTATAATTATAATTATAATTGAATTATAAGTTATCATGTGACAAATTGCAATTTATTTATTAAATTTCATTAATAGGTGGAGTCGTTCAACAAAGCTGGAATGACTGGACCAACACTTGGTGTTGTGAAATACGAGAAGCCTTTAACTTTCCGGTTTGTGATTTTAATATTTTTATTGAAGTACACTCAACTCCCGATACAGGAAATGTTTCAGACATGACATGCAGTGGCCTTGATCGCAAAGAGGCAGGGTCACATGTATAATTTTTGTATGATCTCTCTTTTGGCCCCGCGACTCCTCTCATCACGAAACTGTGGTGGCCATCAGTTCCAGGACTTTCGTAAAGCGGGAGTTCTTGTATCGGGAGTCGAGTGTAAAAGTATAATTTCTTGTTTTTATTTTCTCATTCACGGATCAACATTGATTCTAATTTATTTGAAATTTTGTTAAAGGGACTTTGAAAGTTTTCTTTATGATCAACTTAGACGTCTTCAGAAAAGACCAGGGACTCCTGATTGGTGTACAGATGCAAAACATTGCACTCAGAAGACTCATCGATGTCATCATGCCACTAGTGCCTACACTTCAGTTCCAATTTACACTTATCGTAGGTCTCTTTATTCCAGATTTTGAACGAAAATTTCTAGTTGAAAATATATCGATTCGACAAGAACAAAAATTCTTTAGACATATTCCTTTTCAAATCATGCAATGAGGTCTGCATGAGGTTCTCAGAATATTTTCGGCATGAAGGTATGTTATTCTACACTTAAAATAAAGAACATGTGTTTCACCATTTAGCTGAAAAAAATGTTGTACAGGATTGGTGAACTGTTTAAGTTTACCGTACAATTTCATAAAAACTGCCAAAATATTTTTCAAAATTATGTAGTTTTTACCAAATACGCATATTCGGTTGTGTTTTCTTTTATGTGATGAGGAATTCTTAGCTCTATCGAATGATTTAAGAAAAATATTAAAATTTTCAAATTTGAGAAAATAGCAGCGGTTTTTCTGAAAATTTTGAAAATGCATTTTCTCGAAAAGGCCACCTTTACATTTTTTGTGTGGATTTTCCATAATATGGACTACATATTCTCCACGTTTGGCTTTTGATTAACAATTTCTTCCTATTGACAAAAACATTTTTCAGAAAAAATCAAAATTGTTCATTTTTTCAGAAACTACCAAAGAAAGGAGTAAATCTCAAGGAATAAAAGTTGTTCAGAAATGAATTTCCTTTAAAAAAGCATATTTCACTTCTTTAATATATGGCACCAGATCAATTTATATATTTAAAAAAAACCAAACAAAATTTTTTAATTAATTGTACGAGAGGCGATAATGTATCTAGATCGAGATATCCCGTGCGGAAATCGATTTATTTTGCCTTATTTAGAAAGAAGCCCAGATCAGATCCGGCTCAGGACGCCTGATTAATAAATTTATGTAACGGCCCTGTTCTGGTCCGTTTACGGGCCAAATAGACTGCCCTTATTATTAAGTAGGCACCGTACTTATGATAACTTCACGGCCCTGACAGGATACGGATAAGAGCGCCTCTGTTGAAGATCAGGCGTACTGAAAGAGGTCCCAAATTAAAGCACCGGACGCGAACCTTTGTTATACCGTATGTAATGCCTGTCAAGTGCAAATGCGTTCAAATTTAATACTTTTTACAAAAAAACGGATCGCGGAAAAGGGAAAAAAAGATCTGAGTAGAATTCGATTAAAAAAGCCACGAGTTTTTTCAGTTAAAAGAAACTTTTATTATTATAAAAATGCCAAATGTAACATTTTTGAAAATAAAAGAAGAAAAATTATTATCACAATATGATCGTTGATTTGTCATCGTTTCCAGTAATTTTACATGCAATTTTATGAATAGTGAAGAAAATATTGACATACCGAATAATAATGTGAATAATTATTTTCTGTTATTATTTTTCGTAAATACAAATTTAAATTTGCGCGGCTTTGCATGATGTTGTCACAACCCGGGTATCGCGTCCTCTATATATGTCGCGATATTACCGGCCGGACTCGAAAGGTAAACGTGGATCCGTTTAAAAAATTTAAGACCTAT
>NC_046665.1:106213255-106214776 GCF_010883055.1 Belonocnema kinseyi | reverse complement strand
TCCAGAGACAGATTCTTAAGAGGGTTAAATTTTATACTTGTGAACACTTTAGACAAAATACAATATAAATTAAAAATGTTTCTCAGAAAATCTGTCTCATCTGTAGGAACTATTAAGTAAGGTCTTATGTGCTAACTTACTCTAAGTGCATTCATTTACCCGAGAAAAGAAACACGCTTTCTGGTTCTTTTCTCGGCTTGTCTCACGCCTGTCTCGTTTTTGCCAATAGGAAGATAAGAGAGTTTAAGAACAATAATAAAAATTGCGAAATATAATTTTAAATTTAGCGATTAGGCCTTTATGGTGAGGCGGTGTTCTTCTTTACCATGCAAAAAGGGTTGAGTTCTACATGATCCCATAACTAAGATGAGCGCGGGATACGCGATCATAACAATGCGCTATCTGGCGCCCCGTTGGTATTCGCGCGTCTTTCTCGAGGTTTTTTGTTTTCTCGCCGGTGAATCTGTGGATGTCAACAGTGTTGACACGTGTATGTCTTTTCATTTATAGCCAGTTATAAGCGTAATAAGTAATTGAAGGTAAGAATAGCATATATTTTACATTTCATTTAAATTCATATGTGTTGGCAACAATACATTTCCATAAAACTACCTTTTTTGTAGTAGATTTCCGAGTGCTTGATTTTTAGGTTAGGTTAAATATTGATTATTATATGTATCTTCTTTTTCAATATTGTTTCTGTAAAATTGAGTTTTTCCTATGAAGAATGATTTTATTAATTTTTTATAAGTAGTAGAAAACCAATATGCGCGTGATTATTTTGTCTTCCTTACTATAAGTTCGGTCAAGTCATTCAAAAGCCAGTTAGGTTTGCAATCACAATGTATGTGAGCTGGAAAATGGAGGTAATTCTACCTATTTCAGATAAAATATATTTAATTATTCAATTCTCAACTGAATGTTTATTTGCTTTTCCTACCGAAGTCCATAATTTATTATATTTTAATTAAAAAATAAGAATTTAAGGAATTTGATAGGAAATATATACGGCCCGGAGGAGGGCCTTACTTATTTTAAAGGGACCGTATAAGGTTGGATACACACGGCCCTTCTGATTCCGAGCGTAACGAAACACCATCAGGGCCTGATAGGATTTCCGTACCTGGGTCTTAAATAAAATAAGGAAAGTTCATCAGGACCTGGTAGTGCTCTGATTTATATTTCTACACGGGTATTCATGATTGAGTAAATAAGTGTTTAAATTGAGATGGTGCCATATATTAAAAAAGTGAAATAGGCTTTTTTAAATCACATTAATTTCTAAACAACTTTCTTTTATATTTACTCCTTTCTTTGGTAGTTTTAAAAAAAGTTAACGATTTTGATTTTTTCGAAAAAAAAATTTTTCAATAGGAAGAAATTGTTTACCAAAAGCTAAATTGGGATAATATGTAGTCCATACGAGGGTAGTTCAATAAGTCCTTAGAATGACCAACAGATAGCGCGCGAATCGCTCCAAATCATCTGTTTTCAGTCAGCACCACTCCCGACTAGATATAT
>NC_046665.1:106204233-106213155 GCF_010883055.1 Belonocnema kinseyi | reverse complement strand
AAACGCACTTTTCTGAAGGATTAAAAAAACTTGAAAAGCGATTGACCAAGTGTATAGAGGTCCAAGGAGATTATGTTGAAAAATAAAAAAAAATTTACCCAAGAAAAATTGTTTTTATACTTCATTCTAAGGACTTATTGAACTACCCTCGTATTATCGAAAATCTACACAAATCGCGTTGTGGCCTTTTCGAGAAAATGTATTTTCAAAACTATCAGAAAAACCGCCGCCATTTTTCTCAATTTTGAAAATTTTGATATTTTTCTCGGATCATTCGATAGAGCTAAGAATTCCTCATCACATAAAAGAAAATCCAACCGAATATGTATATTTGGTAAAAAACTGCATCATTTTGAAAAATATTTTGGCAATTTTTATAAAATTATACGGTAATCTTAAACAGTTCACCAATCCTGCACAACATTTTTTTCAGCCAAATGGTGAAACACATGTTCCTTTATTTTTTGTGTAGAATAACATACTTTCATGCCAAAATATTCTAACAACATCCTGCAGACCTCACTGCATGATTTGCAATGGAATCAGTCTTTAATCTATCAGACTTCACAGTTCAAAGTGTTCTCAAAACAATGGAAATAGGGTGATATTTCACGAAAATAGGGGAATAAATTACTTTCAATCAAATTAATGTAGATACAATATTGAATGCATATAAAACGCTTGAAATTCCTAAGACTTCAAATCGAAATATATTGCATCTTCAACAAAATAGTTTAACTTGCAACTAAAAAATATGAATTTTCTGACAAAAAAAAACATTTTTCAACCCAAAGAGACGAATTTTAAACAAAGGAGTAAAGCTTTCAAGATACAAATTCAAATATTTTAGAAAGAGATGACTTTTAAACGCTTGCAAATGAGTTTTAAACCAAAAAGTTAATTTTCTATCAATAAGGATGAATTTTCAACAACAAAAATTATTTTTTAACCAAAAAATTGCACGCACAATTAAATAACTAAACTTTCAAGCAAAATACACAAATTTTCAAAACAAAATATTTAAACTTTCAAACTAAAAAGATGAATTTTTAACCAAATGGTCAAATTTTCAACAACAAAAAAACTTTAACCAAAAACCGTTGCATTTTCAACTAAATAGTTCAGTTTTTGAAACAAAAAGTCACACTTTTTAGAAGAAAGTTTAATTTCCAAACAAAAGGAATGAATTTTTAACCTTCCAAAAATGAATGGAACATTCAAATGGTCAAAATTTTAATAAAAAAGCCTAATCTGCAACCAAAAACAGCTGAATTGTAAATCAAATGGTTATATTTTTAAGTCAAACAGAACAAAATTTCTAGAAGACAGCTGAATTTTCGATCCAAAAGGACAAACTTTTAACGAACAAGTTGAATTTTCGACTAAAAAGTTGACTTTGACAAAATAGTTGAATTTTCAACCAAATTTTAGTTCTTCAACAAAATAGTTCAATTTTTAACCAAGTATTTGAATTTTCACACTACGAACATCAATTTTCAGCCAAGAAGTTTAATTTTCTATCAAAACACAAATTTTCCACCGGATAATTGAATTTTCAAATAAAAAAGATCAATTTTAAACTAGAAATGAAATAGTTACATTTTCAGTTTAAAAAATAATTCAGAACAAAACAAAAAAGCAGTTTCCTACAAAACAATTAACCTTTTAAGCAAAGAGTTGAAACTTAAAAAAAAATACATTTTTAACAAAGTAATTCAACTTTTAGCCAAGTATTTGAATTTTAAACAAAAAAATATTGATTTTCAACCGAACAGTTGCATTTCTAATCAAAAAGTTTAAAAAAAAAAAGTTAAATGTTGTACCCAAAAAGACGAATTTTTAACGAACACCATAACATATTCCCATTGCAATCTGTAAAAAAGCTTTTTCTCCTTTTTCCCCTAAAAAAGAAAAAAATTATTTATTTTCACTTTGGACAAAATTGAAAAAGGGGGGAAAATGAGAAAGCAACCAACCAAACCCCCTTCCTTCTCTTTCTTATTTCTTTCGTCATTTTTATTTTTATTATTATGAAATCACAATAAAAAAATTTATAAAAAATAATCACTAAGTTTTCTGCAATTAAATACACTTATCAAGGCAAAAAAAAATTATATAAAAAAATATAAATAAACATTAAATTTAGATTTTTTTTATATAATCTTTTTTTTTGCCTTGATGAGGGTGCTGTATGAGGCCCGAAACGTTGGTGATTATTTTTTATAAGCGTTTTTTATAGTGATTTGATAATAATAAAAATAAAAAAGACGAAAGAAATTAAAAAGAGAAGGAAGGGAATTTGGCTTATTGCTTTATCATTTTTCTTTCCTCTTTTTTATTTTGGTCCAAAGCGTAAACGAATTTTTTTTTCTTTTCTTTTTAAGGGGGAAAAAAGAGAACAAATTTTTTTTCAGATTGCAACGAGAAAATTTTATGGAGGTTATCCAAATTTGGTCGCTAGATTCTTGGTTTTTATTTTCAGGAATTCTTCAAATTAACTTGATTATTGGACGTTAAAAAGGATTTTAAATTAAATTTTTAAATTTTTAATTCAACCAAGTAGTTCAATTTTCAGCTAAAAAACACAAATTTTTAACCAAGAAGATTAATTTTTCAACAAAATACACGCATTTTTAACTGAAAAAAAAAACAATTTGAACTAAAAATACCAATTTTTAACAAAAACTGGAAAGCGATAAGCAGCTAAATTTTTATTTAAAAAAAAACGAATTTTAACAAAATAGTTAAATTTTCAACCAAAAAGACGAATTTTCAACTAAAACGATAGATATTGATATGAAAAATAAACTTTGAACAATGTACTTGACCTTTTACCCAATTATTTGCATTTTAAACTAAAAATATTAATTTTAATGAATGAAACAGTTGCAATTTAAACAAGAAGACTAATTTTCAACCTAGAAGATTAATTTTTGCTAGCAAAAAGACTTTGAACTAAAAATATTAATTTTTTTCAAATAATAAAATGTTAAATTTTCAGTTAAACAAATTCGAATAAAATTGTTACGTTTTTAAACAAAGAGATGAATTTTCAACTAAAACGATGATTCTTCAACGAAAATAATATATTTTTAACCAAGCACTTCAACTTTTACCCAAGTATTTGAATTTTTAATCAAAAAAGATAAATTAGTAACGAAATCATGGTATTTTTAACTAAAAAAAATTACTTTCAACCCTGAAGTTTAATTTTCCATCAAAAGACTAATTTTCAACAAAATGAATGAATTTTCAATTGAAAAAGAACATTTTTTTAACTAAAAATATCCATTTCCATCAAAAAATGGGTGGGTTGAATTTTTAGATGAAAAAACTAGTTTTCAACCTTAAAGAAAAGGAATTTTAAGAAACATGTTAAACTTTTAACCAAAGAGAGGAATTTTAAACTAAAACGATCAATCTTTTACAAAAAAAAATCAACTTTTAACAAAGTAGTTCAACTTTTATCCAAGTATTTGAATTTCAAAGAAAAAAGAGTTATCAACCTAACAGTTGTATTTTTAAACAAAAAGGAATATTTTAAAATCTGGAAGTTTAATTTTCTACCAAAAAGACTAATTTTTAACCAAACACAGGAATTTCCAAACTGAAAAAGAATAATTTTAAAGTACAAATATAATTTTTCAACAAAAAATCGAATAGTAGTTACATTTTCAGTTAAAAGAATTAATTTTTAACCAAAAACAAACGAATTTCAACAAAATTGTCACAGTTTTAACCAAAGAGATGAATTTGAAATTAAAATGATGAATCTTCTAAAGTTTAAATCAGAAAGTCGAATCATGAACCAAAGAAGATTAATTCTGCACCGAAGTAGTTGAATTTTCACACCAAAAAAAAGAGCTTTTATCAAAACAGTTGAATTTTGAAGCAAAAGAATGTAATTTCATACAAAAAACTTGGATTATTTTATTGGGTTCTATTAAGTCAGTTCGCATTTAAACAAAAAACGAGAAACGGGGGAAAAGTGGAAGTTTTTTTAAAAATAGGAATAGAGACTAATTTTTAAAGGGGGGGGGGGAGAGGGAAATAGGAGAAAGAGTGTGAAGTCTGATGTAATTAAATTTAGGCAAATTAATTTATTTTGTTCAATCAATTAGGATTCCATAAAATACACTCAACTCCCGATATAAGAACGGTTTCGGACATGGCCTGCCATGGACTTGATCTTAAATCGGGGGAATCCAAATGTAAACAGGTAGGGCCCCATGCAGCACCATTTCTGTTGGATGTGGACGGACGCTAACGGCTGACGCTACTAACGCGCTCAGATTACTTGCCTCATGCCGAAAACTTCAATTCTAGGAATATCGTAAACTGAAGGCTCTTATCTCGGGAGTTAAGTGTATTTATTTTATAGAACTTAATTTAATTCTGGATAATCCAAATATGTTTTATACGAAGAACAAGTAAAATAATAACATTTTTCTTACCTCGAATGATTTTGGAGAAGCAATTTTTTTGAAGAGTTCCTTTTGAAGATCATTTGCAAAAGACAGGAATTCTGATTAATTAGAATTAAAGCCATCTGAAGTTTTCGAAAGGAGTCAGATTGCAGTTTGATCGTAGATTATAATTGCAGTAAGTGGAGGCGTCCCAGAACGAGGGACGAGTCTTCTTCCGAGGATAGAGAGTCGGGGAAAGGGGCAAATGACGGTAAACAGTTAAGCCCTGAAAGAAAGAACAAAATTATTTAGTGGGGATTGAAAAAATGTACCCTATTCATTTAAAGTCGAAACCGCGATTTTATTTTGCACTGCTGAGCATGCGCATTTGGCTGATAAACAATTTCCTTTTTGGACGTAGTAGTGAAAGTATTAGTCAAAAAAGCGCCGCGCGCCTGCAAAAATGCGTTTCGTAGCCTATTAAAACGTTAATTAAGTCTTTCAAACCTCCCCCTCCCATTCTTTCCTTCTCCTACTTCCACACCCCTCACTTAACTCTTGACCCCTTCCCTAACTTCTTCCTCCTCTAATTCTCCCTCTCCTTGCTTTCCAAGCAAACACTCCCTTTCCTCTACTTTTCTTCCTCAGGCACCACTTCCCCTTACCTGCTCACTCTTGTTTCTAATGATTTGTTTTCACTTGTCCCACTTTCCCTGCCCTCATTTCCATCCTTTCTTTAATTTCCAACCCTCTTTTCTCCTCATTTCCTCTACTTTTCAATCTCCTACTTCCCCTCCACTCATTCCGCTCGACTCCCATTTATAACCTCCCCTCATTTACCCTATTTCCCCTCTCCTCATTTCCCCTACTTTGAATCTCCTTATTTCTCCTCACTTCCCCTTCTTGGAGAAAAGGATGACGGATGGATAGACGAACGACGGACAGTCGACCGAAACTATGTGGATTTCTGCCCCGGGCTATAAAACCCTAAAAAATGGAAACATTTATAGAAAAAAAACTGGAGGGTTATATATTTTTAAAGTATTATCAGGGTGTCTTATAAATTGCACCTACAAATTTTTTTGGATATTCCCCCCCCCCCCCATCTCGAAAATAACGTAGCCGTTTAAATTATTGAGATTTCAAGTTAGAATGTATTGCATTTCTAACAAAATGTTTGAGTTATCACTAAAAAAAAATGTTTATCAAAGGACAAGAATTTTTTAGCCAGAAAGGCTAAGATGAGTTTTTTATAAAAAGAGATGAATTTTTATTCCAAAAGGACAATTTTTTAACAAAATAAATCGACCTTTAAACCGGTATGGATGAATTTTTAAGCAGAAAATTAATTTTCAATCTTGGGAGATAAAGTTTCCATTAAATAGTTAAAGTTTGAACTAAAAAAAGATAAGTTTTCAACTAAAAATGTAATTTTCAACAACAAAAAAATTAATTTTCAACCCTAAAAAACTAATTTTCAACAAAATCTACTTCTAAAAATGACATGAGTTTTCTACTAAAAAGTTTACTTTTATACAAAAAATACATTTTCTAAAAAAATGTATTAGTTAAGTTTTTAGATAAAAATATTGATTGTAAACCAAACGAAACAAACTGTAAACAAATTGGTTTAATTTTCAGTTAAAGAAGTCAATCTTTGAAAAATACATTTTCAAGAAAACTGTTGAATTTTGAAACCAAACAGACGAACTATCTAGTTACATTCTGCAATAGTTTTATTGTGAATAAATTATTTGAGTTTTCTATCAAAATAGTTAAATTAGCATCCAAAAATATTCATTTTCATCAAAAAGTTAAGTTTTTCCAAAATAGTTAAATTTCCTACCAAATAGTTGAATTTTCAATCCAAAAATATAAATTTTCTACAAAATAGTTGATTTTCAATCAAACAGTTCAATTTCTAACCAGAGAAAAGATTATTTTTTAATTAAAAATATCAGATTTTTATTAAAAATAATAGTCATTTACAACCGACAAAGAATATTTATATTTGTAACTGAAGAGATGAATTTTTTAACTAAAAGAAATCCATTTTCAACCAGAAATTTAGGAATTAAATTTTTTGTTACAATAATTATTTTAAACCAAAAATTAAATGCATTTTTAACAAAATAGTTGAATTTTCGACCAAAACGGATTATTTTTTAGCAAAAAAGTTTTATCTTCACCAAAATAATTACATTTTTTAACAAATAACAGACATTTTTGCCAAACGAGATGAATTCCGAACCAAAAATATAATAATGGAATCTTTAACCAAGAAAGTGAACATTTAATCAAAAATAGTTAGATTTTCTTACTGGGTTCGCTTTTAATTGAAAAATTCTTAAAAGAAAGTCATTAAAAGGAATTTTCTTGAAACGGGGGAACAGCAATTTAATTAAAAATGAGGAAAAGGTAATTTTTGAAAAAAGGGGAAAAGTTTAAGGAGTCTGATATATGATATGATTTTTAAACTTATTAAGTTATTATTAAACAAGCATTTGTTAAAATTTATCATGAGGAAACATACTAATTTCAGGAAATTATTTAAAATGTTTTGAAATATTTTGAAATATTTTTCAATTTTCTCTTAGAATTTATTTTTCAAAAAAATCATTTGAAATTTCCCCATGAATCTTAAGAACATTTTTTTTTAATCTCTCGAGAACTTCAAAAATTCTTAAACCGTTTTAAATTTTGTTTCGAAATTTACAAAAATCCATTATTGGCTTAAATTTTGTTTGAAATCTTTACAAGTTTAAAATTATTTCTCTTTTCAAAACTTCTAAACCTTCTAAATATCTTTTTAAATAATTTGTCTTTTCCCTCAAATTTGTAAAATGTCCGCGCAATTAAAAAACTGCCTTTAAATCTTTCGCATTCTTTTTCGATAATTTTGGAAATATTGTGAAATGTTTTTAAATAGCCTCTTAAAGTTAATTTTTCAAAATAAGTTAATAATTTCAAATTTTCCTAGAAATCTTGATAAAAAGTTGTCATTCTCTTGGAAGCTTTTAAATTTTTATTCGAAATCCTTGAAAATCCACATTTTGCTTTAGATTTTTTTAAATTCCATTTGTCTCTTAAATTTACAAACAAAAGTTATAAAATTATGTAATCATGCAAAATGAAAACTTTTGTGCTTTAAAATCTTTCTCAATATTCTCTCAGATTCTGTTAAAATTCATATTTTGGAAATAGAAAATCTTGTGAAATTTTCCCAGGATTCTTAAGCATTTTTATTTAATAAATATGTATTTAATAAATTTACATATTATTTGGAATGTATAAAAATCTTCTCATGATTTACATTCTTTTCGAATCTTTTCAAAAGTTCTAAATATCTTTTGAAATAATTCAGTTTTCGTAAAAAATGTTTAAAACCTTTAAACTAACAGAAATTCCTAAAATTTTCAAAATTCTTTTTCGACATATTTGAAAAGCCTTAAAGCAAAAAATTAATCCTTTACAATGAAATCTGAATCATTTTAGATTTTCCCAAAAATTCTAGTGCTGATATCGGTAATTTTTTTTACCGATACTGACATCAAAATTTCAAGGACATAATTATTTACTATTACTAAAAAACCATATATAATTAAAATTTTTTCTTTGGTCAATAGTGTTTAGAAACATTTAGAATTAAATTTTACCATAAAATAAAATTACTTATTTGAAGATTTTGTTTTACAAATTGATGGCGCAGAAAATTCTTAATCTTTATTAATAGACATTTGTATTTCCGGTTGATTCCCGGTTTTATTTTAATACTTGGCTATTTTACGGATATCCTAGCATAGCCGGGTAACCACTTCCCTTTTTTATTTATTTTTTAATTTTTTCAATTGAAATCGTTATACTTTGTCATTTATTCCCATAAATAAATGCTGCAACAATAATAAATAATTTAATTATTATTAATTCTATTATTACTCAACACATTTCACGTACGTGAATCAACTAACTTCTTAGGAAATTAATAATCTACTTAAAGTTGAATTTTTTATGGTGGTCACCCGGGTGTCCTGGGTGTATCCGCAACTTCAGTATACTTTGAGGTCGATTATTTTTGCAACAAAAATCGTAAATGTATTCTAAATATACCATTTTCTTAGAATTAAACTAAATAATGACAATTCGGAAACCCCAAGTGCCCTGGTATCCGGGTGTGCACACAAGGCATGAACATTTTTTTATTAGAGTCAATGTTAAACGTTTGAGTTGTATATTTTTAAAGCATGATACAAATCATGGTCCGCTTTCTTTTGGTTTTAGACAGTCATTTCTCATTGATGAATTTTTTTTGTGAATTTGGAACCATACCATAACAATTTTCATTTAATATTCTGTTTGCAATTTCATTAAAAATGCTTTATACATATTTTCCATTTTTGCTATGCTGCTGTTTTCTGTCATCTGTTAATTTTAATCTTACATTCAAAGGTTGATTTAAAAAATGTTGAATACTTTTAAACAGAATTCAAATTTCCAGGCGCAGAATATGTATTTTAAT
>NC_046665.1:106187674-106204133 GCF_010883055.1 Belonocnema kinseyi | reverse complement strand
TATGTATTTTAAAAATCTGGATTCTGTTTTTTAAGTCTACAAATTAATTCGGTGGCTTTACTTTGATGTCTCATAACCCTTGGTCAAACTTAATTTTTTTCTGTCCTAAAGGGTGAACCGTAAAGTTCAAAACACACTTTATAAGTGGCGGTCCTGGGGACTTAACCTAAAAATCAATATTGAATTCAATCCTGTTCGTCATTTGTTTAATGCGTTCTTTTTGTATTACGATTCAAAAATTACCATTGTTAAATCTATTGAACCACTTTTCAGACGATTTACGTGTCACCGCTAGTTCTTTTAATTCTGACCAATTCACTTGGTCGCCTCAGCAGAATTTTTTTCAATTCGAATGCAAAAAGAATGCAATGTCTGAAATGTTCCTTGGCAGACACCATTGCATTCACCAATGATTTTTAAAGTTCAGTCCGCAAGCCCGCAGTCTATTATATTGTATTCTAAAACTTAAGGGGACCAAGACGACATATAATAATAATTTTTAAGTTCACATACAGCCCGGCATACATTTGATCACCTTAAGCTTTAAAATAAAATATAATAGGTGGCGGCCCTGCGGACCTGCCATTAAAAATGATTAGAGAATACTTTGGTGTCCGACAAGGAATCTTTGAGACACTACATTATTTTTACATTCAAATAAAAATAAAAATGCTCTGAGGCTACTAAAATGATTTGGTCGGCATTAGAAGAATGTGTGGTGACACGTAACTCGTGTAGAAAGTGGTTTAAGAAATTTCACGATGGTGATTTTCGAATTGGAATGCAAAAATAATTTAGTACTAAAATGCTCCTTGTCGGACGCGATTGTAGTCACTAATGATTTTTTATTTTTGGTCCGCAGGGCCGCCACCTTTAAATTGTGTTTTGTTTGACCAAGAGTTAGAAGACATCAAAGTAAAGACATCGATTTAGTTTGTAGACCTAAAAAATTTCTACAACAGCTGTCATGTTTATGATGGAAAGTAACTAATTTTTGTTGTAATTTTGATTTTAATTAGGTGGAGGTGACGCAAGGAGAAGAAAAAAAGGTGATCGCTCTACCGGCTGATAAATTGGAGAGCACCAAAAAATATTTTGTTACATTCACTGTGAGCGGTGAGACTCAAGAATCTGAGAAGCCTAGGCTGCCCAGCGCACAAAGAAACACAAAAAGTGTCTAAATACGCCTTTGTAAAAAAAAACATTCAACTTACTATACAATTCAAATGTTTAAAAGAGAAATTCAGTGTCTAAAATCAAATGTTTAAAAAATATATTGTTGATATGGAAATGCGCATAAATAGCTTTGTTTAAATCTTACAATTAAAAAGATTACAATTTGTTAAGCGAGTCTACTTCATTTTCATACGTTTCTAATTTATTTTTAAAAATTACTTTTTCCTGGTTTGCTTTTCGAGTTTTAATAGGATGCAAGTTATTCATGAATTTGTCAATTCGTAAATTATGTTGAAAGTTCTGTTCTACTTGAATTTAATTTAATTTAATTTAATTTAAATAATTGGAAATTTAATTACAACATAGAAGAATCACCAAATTTAAAAGTAATTTAAAAAGTCCAAAGTGTAAGTGTTTTGAAATATTTCATATAAGAAATAAGAGAATTTTCCTAATTCTGAAACAGAAAAACAACGAAAAATAAGGCTTGTGAATTCGAAAAATAGAGTAAATTATCAAATCTGCAAGAAAAAAGTCAAGAATTAAAAAAAAATTTGAAGAGCGTACAATTTAAAAAAAAATCGATTTTCAAAGCTTACAGAATTTTGTAATCTTCAGACGTTTAATTGAAAAGGGATTCTTGGAAACATTTTAAGTTTTCAAATTTAAAAGCATCCAAATGTGAACTCAGTCTTTGAATTCTGGAACCGGTACCGGTAATTTAATAAAATTACAAATTTGTTACTTTTAGCAATAAAAACCAATAACCTTTCAATTTATAATTGAAAGGGACGAACTGGAGAGTTTTCTAATTTAAAAACGTCAAAATCTCAAAATAAAATTTACAGCTTTCGAGCTTTAGAGCTTCTGCAATTTAAGGGTCAATACCTGAAATTCGGTTTGATAAAATCTGCGAAATATAAAACTCCTTTGATTTTAGAAAATTCTAAATTATTTAATTTTAGGCTAAATTTGAAAGCATTTTAATTAAGACCAATTTGAAAGTAAAAGATTATAATGCAAAATAGGCCCAAGCTAGGTGTACAGAAATTTTAGTACAAACAGCCGGGTTTATGTGGTACAAACAGGGGAATCTGAAAAATGGGCTAATTTTATTTCAAAAATGGATTTCATGACAAAATTTTACAATAAAGAAGTAACAAATTTTGGAAAAGAATTTGAAAAGCGAACAAATAAAAAATTTCTAATACAAAACCTTCAGAAAAGTAAAAGCAGATTGGAAAGCCTCACAAAATATAGTTTTTCTTCAAATTTATAATTTAAAAGGGGCATTGGAAATAAATCAAATGAAAAGCACTCCAACTTTAAATTTTGGAAATTTATAATTAAAAGGAGGTTTTTGTTCAATTGAAGATTTTTCTAATTTGAGAACGTCCAAGCCTAAAAATAAAAACCATAGTGTTCGAATTGCAGAGCTAATTGTTTTAGGAGTTTCTAAATTTTTTATTTTTATAATTGAAAAGCGATAAATTTCCAAATCCCTAAAATTTATAATTGAAAAGCGGAAACTGGACAAAACTCAAACTTTTGGAATTTTGGGGTCCAAATTTGATATTCAATTTTATAAAACCTTCCAATTATAAAACTCATTTGAATTTAAAAAGTTCTAAATTATTTACTTTTAGAATTCAATAAACGATCAAAACGAAAAAAATGTTAAATTTAAAATTATTTCAAAATTTATAATTTAAAAAATTGGAACTGAAAAGGGAAAAAATTTATACATCTAAATGCAAAAGCATTTTTTATATTAATTTGTACATGCAAAAAATAAAAAAACAATCTTTTTGTATATTAATATTATCTTTTTAACTAATAATAAATATTTTTTTATTAACAAAGTAGTTCCACTTTCGAGCAACTAGTTAAATATTAAAAAAAAGATTTCTCAACAAAAAAGGTAATAGTTTATATTTTAGCCACGAAAGATTTTTTAGACAATAATAACAATCAATATTTATCCAAAACTTATAATTTTCAGCAAAAAAGAAAATATATATATATATATATATATATTTGTACAAAACACTTCAACTTGCCACAAAATAATTAAATTTTCAACCAAGAAGATTATTTTTTTTTTATTAAAAATGGCGAATTTTCAACAAATTTCATCAATTGTTAAGCAAATATTTAAGTTCTTAAACTAAAAAAGATCTCTTATTAACCAGCAATGGAATAGTTAAATTTTCATTTAAAAAAATTAATTTTATTAAAAAGAAATTAATATAATACTAAACTGTTGAATTTTTAAGACAAAAACAGGAATTTTCTACAAAAAGTTAAGTCTTCAACAAAACAGTTGACTTTTCAACTAATTTCAAAAATTCCGTTTTGACTAAAAAAAAACTCATTTTTATCAAAGTAGTTCAATTTTCAACCAAAAAGACACATTTTCAATCTAAATAGATAAATCATCAAGAAAAAATCAAATAGTTGATATTTCAGCCAAGAAAAGATTTTCATTTTTAATAAAAACATCTTAAATTTAACTATAATAGATGAAATTTCTATCAAAAGAGATCTATTTTTAAATAGAAAAAGCGAATTTTTAACAAAAGTTAAAATTTCAACCAAGAAAAAAATACAAATTTTCAACCAAACAGTGTGATTCTGAAAGCTAAAAAGATCAATTAGGAACCAAAAACGAAATTTAGTAAAATTTTTATTTTAAAAATTAATTTTCACTAAAAAGAAGGATTTTCAACAAAAAACTTGAATGATAAAATAAAAAAGATAAAATTTTAACTAAACAGTTGCACTATTATTTACAAAAATTTATTTATTGTAAAAAAAGACAAATTTCAAACAAAATATGTACATTCTCAACCAAAAGAAGTTTTTGGTCAAGATAAATTTTCTACTGAATTGGATGACTTTTTATGATAATTGTTGTATTTTTAACAAAATAATTAAATTTTGAGTCAAATATTCCCATAATTTTATTATTATTATGAATATTAATATTATTATTTTTAACCAAAAAAGAGAAATTCTTAACAAAGTTGACTTATATTTATAATAAATAAATATTTTTAGTGATTTACAGACTGCAAAATATCTTGACCATTTATCGACCAATGTTGCAGCTGAGCAACATTCTCTATTTTCGATTTTTCTAATTCTTAGGTAACTGGCTCAGAATTCCGCAAAATCAATGCGTGAATTAGATCAAAGTGGACTATTCCGCATCGCGTAAGGTGATTTTGAGCTATTGTATACTCAATAGAAAGCAAGAAATATATAAAAATTGTAAAAAAAATTTTTTTTGCGAAAATCCATCAGAAAACGCCCATACATTGTTCCTGAATTTTTTCAGAATCTTTGTTTAATGGGATCAAGGCTTGGTCCTTAAAGGGTTAAGTAAGAAATGAGTTTAACCACGCAGTCCCTCCCCCTCCCATGTAATACAGTATTGTTTACTTCCACAACCCCCAACAGACATAAGAATTTCCGCAACTTATGCACGGTCCCCAACAAACTTATGCACAACAAAAAATAGCAGAAAAAAGAGAGGAAAACAGAACAAATGTCTCTCAATTTAACTTTTATCCTGGCATTAGTGCAGTGAAACTCTGAGAGTGTGCCGGTTTTGAGGTTGACGGTGGGCGGGAACTAACTCTGACATAATTCCAATCCGTACTACTTACGTACATTAAACTTTTGCAGGCAGTTGAGTATTTCATTCAAAAGAAAAGCTTCTTCTTCAATAATCGTTCCAGATACTTTTTCGGTTACTCGATTAAACCATTCGGAGCCAGCAGTATCCAAAAGCACATTACTTTTGCACCGAAACTCCGCACATCAACACTTCAAGTGGAAAGCATGCGCTTTTGCTTATAGCGCATAACGCATTACGCAGCTTCATAAGCAGACATATGAAGAAGTTATTTAATAGAAAATCACTTACTTTTATAAAAAAAATTAATAAATTGTTTACGAAAAACACAGTTTTCACTATTCTCACGTCAACACTTGATTGTTTGACATTACAACAAAACTACAGTGGGATTTCAATGTCTGAAGTCGATTGGAAACCCCCACCTCTCTCTATATCTCTCTCTCCAATACTTCTTCTTCTTTGTTTTCTTTTTCAAATCTAGAGCCTGTTGGAGACAGCCTACCACAGAGCCACCAGTTTAAAAAATTTCAATTTCAATGAAATATTATCAAGAAATCTCATAGTAAATTATTAATTTTAAGCCGTAGTGTAACATTTTTGATTAAAATGCATTGATTTGCATTGTTCTTTTTCATTAACATTGCTCTAATAACTTCGAGATACTCCATGTGCCTTCCAGTTCAAGTTAACTGTCGGAACTTCATAAAACAGTTACACAAGTAGGTCACCCCTCGCAGCTCCTCTTATTCAAACCCGCAGCGGCAATTATCGGAAGAACTATATTAAGAGACCCTCTCTCAGAGTTTGACTGTAATTTTACGTAGCAAATAAAAATTGTTTATTTAAATTCATGACCCGTATTTTTCCAAGTACACCAAATTCCAAACAAATTCCATGATTTCCCGGGTAGCTGGACACACTGGAAGTTCTAATAAAAAATTATTTAATGTTTCAAAAACATTAAGAACTTTCTATAATTCTTCACTAAAAAATAGGTTTGTCACAAAAATTTGAAAAACTCGAAGGAAATAATGTTGCCAAATTCAAAAATATAATTAAGAATTTAGTTTCAGTAGCAGGACAGTGACAAACAAAGATTTATAATTTTTTTTTTTGTAAACTAAAACTTACCCCCTGGGTTAATTTTTTCTTCTTGAATCCAAAATCGGACCTTTTTTTTTATTCCATGATATGACAAATTTCAGTTTAAATTTAGGTGTTTTAAATATTTTCGGATATTTCCCACCTACTGATTAAATAGTTTAACTAATGGGTTCAGTAAATTCGGTTGTTTTCCAATTTCAAACCTTAAAAATACTTGTATATAAAACCACCTTGAGACTAGGAGATAAATAAATTGAATGTTAAAAAGGTTTGTTCGATGAAAAAAATAAATTATTAACAAAAAGTTTAATAGCTGATATTTCCACCAAAAAATATTTTATTCTCTATAAAAAACATTTAAATTGAAAAAATTATAATTTTCAAACCAAAAACAGGTATATTCAAGAACGAGTTGGGTTTTACACCAAAAAAAGATTTTTCAGTCAATAAAGAAAGAAAATTTCATTCGAAATGTGGAGTTTTTAAGCAAACTAGGCGAATTTTTGGACAAAAAATTTGAATTTAAAACCCAAAAGAGTAGTTTTCAAGAAAATAATTAAATTTTAAAGTAAAAAAAGTATATTTTCTATCACAAATGGAATAACTATATTTTCAGTGAAAAAAATTAATTAAAAAAAAATAGTAAATTTTGTAAGCAAAGAAATAAATTTTCATCTAAAATAATGAAATTTCACAGATAAAAAAGGTTTCAACCAAAAATATTCGTAATCTAAAATTAATTTGTCAATTATAAAAGATACATTTCTGACAAAAAATGTAATATTTAAATTTGAAGTTTAAAAAAATTAATTTACATTGCAAAAAAAATTAATTTTCAACCAAAGAAATTGATCTCAAGCCGAAAAGATTAATTTTGAACCAAATGTATGAATTTTTAACCTAATGCTGGAACTTTCGTGTAAGGAAAAGAATTTTCAACCCAAAAGATGAATTAGTAACCAAGAAAATTAATATTCTACTACACAAGACAAAGTTGATACAAAATACATCAATTTTCCACCAAACAGCCGAACTTTCAACTGAACAAGATAAATTTTCAAGCAAACATGAAATAGTTAAATTTCCAATTAAAAAAATTAATTTGTAACAAAAAAAATTGTCAACAAAATAGTTCAATTCTAGAAAATAAAAAATTGTTTTCAAGTAAAATGAAGAATGATCAATAAAAAAAATTAATTTAAAAAAAGTATTTGCTTTTTCAATTAAGTAATTTAACTAACTAAAAAATATTTTTCAGACGCTATTGACAAATAGCGAATATCTTGAAAACTTAAATCGATTAAGGTGTGAAGAGAAGTACAAATTTTTAATTAACTAGCAAAAATTAACCGACTGTGGCAAGTTTTGATAATATGATAACTATTATTTAAATGTAAATAATTCAAAGAATATATAGAAAAATTGTTATTTTTGATTTATTGCAAAAATACTATTTCGACTAATATTGAAAAATAAAGTCACTTAATCGTGCTCATCTCAATTATAAATTAAAATGCTGGTGTATGCGTCTGTCTTGCGTAAATAAAATGTTACATTATAGATCTTGAATTTTTCTCAGTTTCAACACTGACATAAATCTTACATTTTCCTTATATATAAAAAAAAACAAATTTGATATCAAAATAAAATAATTCAACACACTTAGGTGAGAAATATGTCCAGCAAACATGGTGAGTGGAATCTTATATAAAATTCAAATCAAATTCAACTATTTGAATGCAATTTTACCTTAGTAAATAGTTCGTCTGTAAATACCTTGAAAATGTATAACCTTATGTTTTTAAACGTAGAGCGCCATATTTTTTAAATAATAAAAATAATCTTTTAATATTAAAAAATTTTTTAATGAATGAAAAAAAAATTTTATTCATATTGAATTTACTGGAATTTTGTCGCTATAATAAATAAGCTTTTGTAAATTATATACAACGTTCTTAGATCGTATAAGATTTTTGATAAAATCTGAAACCATTTCTCTTTAAAGAAAGGATAATAAGTGCGTGTGTAGGGCGCACAATTTTCTAGTACTTTAAAAAATGTTTTGAAATATAAATTTTCACTCCACTTCTATAGCTTCTGTTAGCATTTAAACCATTTAATCAAATAAAACACGAACCCTAGTCTACTTTCATGTCATGGTTGACGTGTTTTGATACTTTCTCATTTCATACACAGTTGCCTTAAAATCGATCAGAAATGACGTAGTTTTGTACACATGTTTCAGTCGACAGTTTAATCAGAGGTGCACAGCTAGCATCTGCTCAGCGGTGGCTTTACAAATAATGTGTTCCAAATTAGACTCTACAAAATTAGAAATTAAAGTGCAATAACAATGAAAGTCAATCAAGTGAATTTTCGATTTTGTAATTTTATGTAAAGAAGAATCAACGCATGGACAAATGGCTTCAAGATAGGAAGCTCTGGCTTTTCGGGAGCACTCTTCCCTTGCTCCCACGAAGGTAAATTATTATAACTGTAAAGACGATTTCTTCATTTGGCATTGGGGTCGATATTATTTATTTGTTTTGTGTTCTGCAACTAATTAGAAAAATAGATTCATTTTCAAATAAAATAAAAATTTAATTTTTTATGTTTCGACCCGGCATAACTCACTGAACTCGTCGGTAAGGCTGTGTTTATCAGTCCTATCTTATACATTTTAATTGATCTAAATTCATTATAATGTATATTTAAAAAAATTTAAGTTTGTTTGTAAATTTAATTAATTTTGATTTATTATTCTTGTTACAACTGCACGAGTTGAGGCTTGTTTTGGACGTCGCTAAGTTATCATATATAACATAACAACACTGACGTAAATTACAAAACTTTTTTATCTTCATAATTTTCTTAAAAACAGATTAAAACTTTTTTTAAACAGAATAATTTGTACTGTGTGATTAGAAAAAGGACCTTTCTGGTCTGACATCCAAAAGAAAAATAGCATATTTTACGAATTTTACAGTTACAGTAACCCGATACTAAGAATCAATAATTCAATTGATTGACTGGTTAATTGATTACTTAATTATTTATTAATTGAATGATAATTGACCAATATCTAATTCTTCTTATACTGCGTCGGAGAAATGCTCTGATCGTCAAAAGCATCAGTTTTGATTTTCAATTCTATTGCTAAGTACAGTAATTAGTCAAAAGTTATTTAAGGACTGACGCTGAATAACATTTTTTATATTCAAGTTTCCGCCCCTAAATCTAGAATTTTAAGATGGTTGCATATATCAATGTAATATTACCTTTATTTCAATCGATATTAAACTTTAAATTTATTTGAAATTATAATAAGAAATTTGATAATTCTATTTCAATTTCCAAAGTAGATAGTGCCTAAAAGCTTCGATTTCTTAAAAAATAAGTTATGACCGTTATTACTGTTAAATTTTATTAGAATATAAAAAAAATAACACGTAAAATTATTGTTTTTTCTCAAAAAATGATTATTTTAAATTAGTAAACCAAAAATTTAAACCCTGCTGTAGTACAGAAAATTGCATCTTGTCCAATGCAATAATAAAACAAGGATAAATATATATCCCTTTACAAATTTATTTTCCGGAATATATCAATCGGCTTTTCAAATAGAGGGAAGAAAACTTACAACATTTTTTTGAGTTTTGCCCTTGGGTACAAATTAGCGAAAAAATACAAAAATAGCCATTTCCACAGCAAGGCTCAATTCGCACAGTTAAAACAAGTTTTTTCAAGTTGTTTTTGTTTTGTTTTAACAGTTGTTTCTATGTAAGAATAGAAATATTGGAAGAGAAGCAGAAGTAAGAAAATTAGAAAAATTAATTAATAAGTTTAAAATTCTTTTTTTTTGGTTCACTAGTCAACTTACTAAAATAATAATTCCCCTTCAACTTGGTAATTTATTGTCTTTTACTTTACGTTGTGGTCCCTATCCGTGGACGTAATAACATTACGAAAATTTGCAGTGTTTTTAAGAAATCAAATCAAATTTTCTATCAATTATATTAAGTTTCAATCCCTATCCGTGGTTAAAATGCAGTATTTTATTGACTACAAAATTGATCACATTTATAAACAAACTAATGATTTAGTTTGGAAAATATACATTATAATGAATTTAGATCAATTAACATGTATAAGATAGGATTGATTGACATAGCCTTACTGAACAAACTAAAAACTATAATTCAAAAGAAGAATGGGGGGGGGGGGCTTATAAGTGAAAATCAGGGAGTCGAACGAAATTAAGGGACATTATATAATATTTGCCAATTATTTTTGTAAATTCAATATAATTTACCTGAAAACTATGTTAAGCATGAAAAAGTACTAAAAAATAATTCAGCTACGAAGGTACAATGACAAAATTACCTTCCTTTAAAGTTTGATGCCGAAAGAAACAAAAAAAAATGAAACGCGAGATTTCTTACGTTTCTTTTCGTATTTTTCTATTTACAATATATAATAAACACATAATTTTGAAGTTATGTCTTCGTAGCCTCATCATCTTTTGATACTATTTTAGACTGAACTTAGTGTTTAGCCAAATTATTTGAATTTATCGAAATAACATTTAATCTTAAAAACAATAAGAAAATCCAACTATATTTTTTGGTAAAAGTTTTTTTTTGCAAAGGCTTCTGGTTAAAAAAATATATTTTTCAGTTAAAACTTTATCTTTTTTAGTTGAAATTTCAATTTTTTGTTGAAAATGTTTTTTTTTAATTCAACTTTTTTGGTAGAAATTTAATCTTTTTGGTTAAAAATATATCCTTTTTGGTTAAAAACGTAATTGCTTGCTTGATATATCAAATGTTACAGGTTTTGTTGAAAGTTGATCTTTATTTGTTAATTCGAACTTTAAAAAAATTAAAAAGTTGAATTACTTTGTAAACAAATTTTGTTTTATTGAGTATTCATAATTGCACTTCAAAATTCAACAATTTTCTTTCAAATGAACTTTTATTGTAAAAATTCTGTTTCGAAGAAAATTCATCTTTTTCGCTTGAAACTTTAACAATGTAGTAGAAAAATGATTTTTTTGTAGATAATTGGTCTTTTAGGATTTAAATTTAAATAATTTTATGTAAAATCCATGTACTTCGTTCAAAATTCATCTTTTTGGTAGAATATTAATCTTCTTGGTCGAAAATCTATTAGATAGGTTAATTTTTTTTCTTAAATTTCAGGTATTTAAGAATTGTTTTCAATTTTGCAATCAATACTATCCTAATAAAATATATAAATATTTATTATTTATATTAATTAATTTCTATATTTTATTTATAAGAAAAAAACCAACCCATCACGTTAAACATCTTTTCTCAAATTTCAAGTATTTTATGATTTTTTGCAATTTTGGATTTAGAATGGAAATTTTAAAATAGTAAAATTTTCTTCCTGACATTTGCTGAACATTTCTTTATATAAACTTTTTTATTTTTATTTTTAACTTTAACTATTTCATCTTTGGTTAAAACTTTATTCTGTAAATTGTTTAAGTTGGAAGTTCGTCCTCTTTGATAGAACGTTCTTCTTCTTGGTCGACGATTCGCCTTTTGAGTTGAAAATTTGTTTGTTTTTCTGTTAAAGTTATTTTTTTATCAGAAAATGTAACTATTCCCTTTTTCGATAAAAATTTATTTTGTACATTGCAAAAGTTAAAAATTCAACTATGTGGTAGAAAATTCATATATTTTGTTGATAAGTCGTCTTTTTGGGTAGAAAATTATTCTTGTTTGTTGAAAATTGAACTTTTTGCTTCAAAATCTAACTATCTTGTTAAAAATGTATCTTTCTTGACTGAAAATTATCTTTTTTCTTCCAAATTTATCTTTTCCTATATTAGAAAGTTCACTGATTTCTAAACGATTCGACTTCTTAGCTTAAAAACTTGACTCTTTTGTCTTTAAGGACCTTCAAAGATCTTCAAAGATGAATATCTTTCATGGTAGGAAAATCATCTTTCTTGGTTAAAAATGAACTTTTTTATGACAATTCAACTGTATTCAGAAAATTTGTCTTTGTGTTTCGAAAATTCAAAAATTGTATTGACTTCTAATTTTATTTTATTTAAAAATTCGAAGATTTGATTGAAAATGGTTCATGTATGCTGAAAAATCAACTATTTGGTTAGTAATTCTATTATTTTGGTAAAAATCTAATAACTTTGGCAAATTTAACTATTTTGTTAAAGTCATCATTTTTGGTAGAAAATGACACTATGTTTTAAAAAATTCCTCTTTTTGTATTGCAAATTTTGAGTTAAAAAGTAAGTTTTTTTGTTAAAGTATCAACTGTTTTCGGAAAAAATCGTCATTTTGGCTTGGAAATTTTACTATCTGGTTGTTAATGCAACTGCTTGGTTAAAAATTTATTTTCTTGTTGCTGAAAACTCAACTATTTTTTTGAAGTGCAATATATTTAGGCTTGAAATCTTAAGAATTTAAAGTATTTTGTATTTAATTCAATATGATATCATCATTCATTTTATTTGAAAGAATTTATAAACTGTATTATTTGAAATTACTGAATTATTTGACTGTTACTGTATTATTTGAAATTAAATTGCAAGCCCAAAAAAGTTCTGGGAATTTAGTTACAAATATTGCATATTCAAGAAAAGATGTGAATTTTGAACCATATAGTTGAATTTTTATCCAAAAAGATCAATTTTTAATGCAAATAATGAGTCTTCAACCAAAGAAGTGAGTTTCCAACTAAAAATTTAGAATCTTCGAAAAAATTAATTTGTAACAAAGTATCAACAACAGCAGTGTCTTTTTAACTTTTAACCAAATAGTTGAATTTTCAAACAAAAAGATTAATTTTCTACAAAAAAATACAATGTAATTCATCAACTTTTAACCAAACAGTTAAATTTGTAACTAAAAATGAAAATTTTCGAAACAACTAGTGAAATCATAAAGTAAAAAAGATGAATTGTCAACCAAAAATGTAATAGATTAATTATCAGTTTAAAAAGTTAATCGCTATAAAAAAAAATAATTTTCAAGCAAAAAGTTTAATTTCTAACAAAAAAAGATGACTTTTATTTAAAAAGCTGTTAAATTTTCAAGGCAAAAAGTCGAATTTTCTTCAGAATACGTGAATTTTCAACCGAAAAATATCAATATTCAAGAAAAAATCGAATATAATTACATTTTCAGTTAAAACCCTTAATTTTGAAACTAAAAAAAATTTAATCAAATAGTCGTATTTTCAACTCAAAATTACAAATTGTCAACCGAAAATAGAATACTTAAATTTGTAGTTAAAAAAAAATTGTCAGAAAAATTATTTTCAACGAAAGGGATAAATTTATTAATAAAATTATCAATTCTAAACCAAAATAAATAAAATGTAAACCACAAAGGTGAATTTTCATCCAGAAAAATTAACTTTATACCAAAAAATACGAATTTTTTACTGAAAAAAAAAAGTTTCAACCAAAAGTGGAATAATTAAGAAAAACTCATTTTTAACGAAGTTGTCGAATCTTCAACCAATACAGATTTATTTTCAACTAAACAGTTGTAATTTAAAAAAAATAATTTTCAATAAATGAGCGGAATTTTTAAACAAGAAAAATTTTTCATTCAAAAAAGAAAAAAAATTTCAACCAAATTATTGAAGTTTTAAGTCAAAAACACCAGGTTTCTACGAAATCTTTCTTATTGTAAAATTCATGTATTTTGATCAAAATTGGTCTTTTTGGTCAAAAAATTAATATTGTTGGTTCATAATAATAATTATTATTATTATTTTTAAAATTTCATACCTTCGGACTTAAAATTCAGCTGCTTGAATAACAATTCAACTATATGGTTACAGGTTGAACTACTTTGTTAAAAATTTCATTTTTTTTATAAATTATGTAAAGATTAACAATTTGAGATAAAAATTCATCTCTATGGTTGAAAATGTCACTATTTTGACTAAAAATTAATTTTGTTTCCCTTCCTTCGTTCAATATTACTTTTTTAAAAATATTTTTAAATACTGATTGTATTTTATTAGTTTAAAATGATCCAATTTAAAAATATTTTTCTTTTCAATGGCAGAAATGCAACTTAATTTCAAAAAACAAACTGTATATTATTTTATTTCATATTTCAGTTGATTCTAAACCGTTTTTTACAAATAGCATTATTCTTTACTTTTTGAATAACTATTGTATAATGTTTATACTCTTCAAAAAATCTTTTATGATAAAAATTAGCCCCAAAAAAACTTGAAGAATATGAATGAATATACAAATAACTCGTAGTTTAATCATTAATATTATATTTTTATTTTTATTAGTAACGTCTGACAGTATCTGACACAAAATTTTAGTAGAGAATATTTCAGTAGTAAAAGGAAGTATAGCTGGCCCTGTCAGACTGAAATGACTTTATTCACGGCTTCATTCGCTCTATTTAAAGCGTATTTTAAAAAAATAAAAAATCGAATTTGAATTTAGAATAACCATAATTCTATAAAAATTGTCAAAAAAAGTATCTCTCTCATTTCTTCTCGAACCTAATAAAATTTTCCAAACAAACTTTGCAGGATTCAATTCGGCACTGAATTATATTAAATTAAAAATTCGATTTTTCAAAAAGTTTTTTTTAATTGAGAAAAAAATATATTATGCACATTTTCCCCAAGCATTTATAAGTAGCATTGTATTCTTTTCAATTGTTTTTATTTTAAATTCAAAACTTAGTTTTTAATAACTTTAAACATTACATTTTTTCTATCTCACAGAATAATTTGATTATTTTAAATTTAATAAACAGCTAATATTGATAAAAATTCGAGAATTTTCTTGTTCGGATATTTTATAATTCGGCAATTTCCTGCCGGGAATGGGACGACTGAAAAATCTCAAAAAATAAAATTCCGGACACTCTCAAATTCCCGAATTGGAGAATTTCCTGATCATAACATTCTCAAATAATAAAATGTCCCAATTGGAAAATTTCCGAATAATAAAATTCCCGAACAGTTTAGTTTTACCGAATTATAAAATTCCCGAATAACAAAATTCCCGGCAGTTTATAATATTACTGAATTAGAAAATTCCCAAATAATAAAATTCCCTACAGCAAAATGATGAATTATAAATTATCCGACTTAGAAAATTTCCGAATATAAACAATTAAACAAATTTTATTATTAGTAAAAAAATTAATTGAATTGGTTCAATTTTAATTCCCTATGAAATCCTTTGAGATCCTGGAAAATTTCTTAAAACAACATATTGAGAGACTTTAAAATCCCTTATAATTACTAAAATCCTCGAAAATCTAATAAAATGCCTAAAAAATCGTTTAAAATATTTGTAAATCTTTAAAATCCTCTTAAATCCCTTGCAGTCTTTTTCAATATTCTAAAACCTGATAGGTCCTACAAAATCCTTATAAATCTTCTGAAATGCTAGAAAAGTCTTTAAAACCGCATACAATTTCTTAAATTCCTTAAAAGCAGTACACTCTTTGGAAATTCATTAAAGTTTTTTAAAACTCTTGAAAATTTCTTGGAATGTTTGGAAATACACTAAAATATTTCAAATCCATTAAAATCTTTTTTAAAATGTTGATTTTTTTTTGTTGCTTGGAAATTCCTGAAAATTTTTTAATATGCTCTAAGATCTTTAAAATTCCATAAAACCTTTCAAATTCTTTATATCTATTCAAAATGTTTGAAAATCTTTAAAAATGTTGGAATTCCTTTGAAAACTATTAAAATCTGATCAAATCCGTTGAAAATACGTGAAACTACATGAAATCTGATATTTTAAAAAATATATTAAAATATTTAAAGCCCTATGAAATCCTTTAAGATCCTGGAAAATTGATGAAACTATACATTATTGAAAGCCCTTAAAATCCGTTAAAATTGATAAAGTCCTCAAAGATCTTATAAAATCCCTTCAAAATGCTTTGAAATATTTGGAAATCTTGGAAATTCCCTGAATTCTCTTGAGTATTTTTGAATATTTTAAAATCCCATAAATCCTATGAAATCCTTTAAACACTTTAGAAATCGTAGGAAATACTTAAAAAACTCATATTAACCAAGATATTTGAAATGATCATTAAGTCTGTGAAAACCTACGAAATCCCTTAATTTTTTGAAAATTCTTGGCAATTTATAGAAATATTTTAAAATGTTTAAAACTTTTTTGTATCTATTTAAATCCATCAAAAATCAATTAAAATCTTTGAAATAATATTAAATCTCTCAAATAACTCTTGTGCAACCCCTTGGACTGCCATAAAATCTTAAAGATCCTTTAAATTTCCTTAAAATGTTGAAAAGCTTTGCAAATTCCATAAAATAATTGAAATTTTGGAAATTCTATGAATTTTCTTGGAATTTCTTGATTTTTAATCTCATATCGAAAATCAAAAATAATAGTATAGAAGTCTCCTAAAAACTATTTTAAACTTTAGAATGTTAAATTTTGATTCCAATTGACACTTTCTCGATAAAAATCACCTAAGTAGGGTTAGGATTTGGCAAGAAATTTCCAAA